>NW_025791829.1:0-50000 GCF_021901455.1 Neodiprion lecontei
GGAAATCAAGAGTTTCAGGCTGGAGAGCAGCACAAACCTAAACAGGCTGGAGGAAAAATTTCTAGAAAAGCTGAACGACATGAAGATTGAGCATGCGAAGGAAATAAATGTCATTAAAAATGACTGTAATGAGCTGAAAAAAGAACAGAGTGAAATCAAAGAAAAAGTGAAAGCTCTTGAAGGAAAAATAAATGAGAAACCAGCTGAAGGAGGCCAGTCAAGCGCAGGAGGAAGACAAATTAAAGAAATTGAATATCTGGTGAACTATGTAAAGCGACAGGAGAACAAAGATAGAGCGAGCAAAAGACAGAACATAGTAATCAAAGGTTTGGAGGCAACCAGTAACATCAACGACAGTGAAAAAATTGTAAGCGAACTACTGGAAACAAAATTCAATCTACGCAATGCACACAGTAACCTGGAAATCTTGGGAGTAGACAAAAATATCTACAAGATAACGATACGAAACGCTGAAGACAAAAACTTAATTATGTTAAACAAAAAATCAGCGCTAAAGGGAACAAAGATATTTGTTGAAAGCGATCTTACCGAATCCCAGGCTCGTGAAAGATGGAACCTCAGGAATGCGGTAAAATCGAAAAGAGAAGCCGGCTCATCTGTAAAATTTTACTGGAATAAGGTGAACGTCGATGGCAGATGGATGGCCTAGGACGAGGGCTCTCAGGAACTTATTCCGACACAACCGCCGAACAAGAACAAAACTCGTCAAGAAAACAAAATCACAATGATGGAGCAACAATAACAAGAAGCGAATTCTCTTAGTCTAATCGTATGGAATGTCAGAGGAATAAAAAACTTTTATAGTCAATCACAACTCAACGCACACGACATCATGTGCCTCATTGAAACATGGACCATGAGTGAAGTCCCACTAAATGCTTGGACAAAGAACTACGATCTAACGTGGATAAACGCAACCAAGGACAACGTACACGGGCGTGCCAGTGGTGGAATGTTAATACTGTTAAATAAGAAACTTGATAAAACGATAGTACACATGTCATATAACAACTGTTTTGTGCGTATAGTAAATCGGAGTAGTGTATTCATAGTGGGTTTCACGTATCTTAGGCCAAGTGACGAGCACTTTAATAATGACCTAAAAAACTTCAGTGAGGTAGCAGAAAGCATAGTGAATCAATTTCCGTCAGAGCCAATTTATTTGATGGGAGACGCGAGGATAGGTAACCCTATCCAAATACCTGATGAAATTCTAAGTGAAACAAATCTTACCGGAGATGGAACGTTTTCCGACTGTACGCTCAACAAAAGAGGGGAAGCAGTAAATAATTTTATTGACACTTATAACTTCATAGTAGTAAATGGTAAAACTGTAAGTGATAGTCCGGCGAAACCAACTTTCACCGGTAAGGGAAGTAGTATAATTGATCTCGCGTTGTCTAATGAACTAGGGCTTGAAAAAATTCAGGATTTTGAGGTACTTTATAATATTAATTTTTCTGATCATTTTCCAATCAAACTTGTTTTAAATGGTAATAGTATAGTCAGGGCGAGACCAAGTAAGCAAATCAAATATTGTTGGGATAACAACTATAAACTCATGTACAAACAACACTTAAGGTGGTCGCCGCTCGTGGGTCTAAATACGGAAATAGAAACGATAGACGAAATTGAAAAAAGGTTTCACATGGCTATCACCCAAGCAGCATATGAGCTGAATATGGTGCGTGAAGTACATAATATAAAAACAGACGAAAAGCAACCATGGGTAGACAAAGAATGTAAAGAGTTAAAGAAAAGTGTAAACTGTAATCTGAGAATTTATAGAAAAAATAATTTTAGGGAACAGGATAGAATTAAGTACCGAGAAACTTTAAAATGTTATAAAGCCCTATATGAATGTAAGCGTAAAGAATATTTTGTGAAGTTAGCAGAAAAAATTAACGATGCTAGGAACGCCCAAGAATTTTGGAAAGCGCTAAATAAATACAGGGTTAAAAAATATGTACCACCAGAAATAACAGGTAAACAATGGATTAGCTTTTATGAGAAGATGCAAAAAAAGATAGAACCAAATAGTAATATATATTCGGGAGTATTAGATCCTTACCTGGACGAGGATTTCACTATAAAAGAATTAAATAAAGTACTTAATAAGTCGAAAAACGGTAAATCGCCTGGGGAAAATAAGATCACAAATGAATTTTACCGGAGTTGCTCGCAAAACTGGAAATATTATTTACTTAGTCTTTTCAATAAAATTTTGCGCGATGAAATTGTCCCTGAAAGCTGGTCAAGTATAATCTTAACAATGTTGTTTAAAAAAGGTGATAAGAAAGACCCAGCGAATTACAGGGGAATTTCTCTGGTTAATCATATAACAAAGCTTTTCACATCTTTATTGGCTGAAAGGCTATATACTTGGACAGAAAAATGTAAAATACTACCTGAAGGTCAGGCGGGTTTTAGGTCAAACCGAAGTTGTATGGACAACTTATATGTACTGTTTGAGTTAATCCATGCAAAACTAAGGCAAAAAAAGGGTACATTATTTATCATATTCGTGGATTTAAAAAGAGCATTCGACACAATAATACATAGGTGTTTATGGGCAAAACTTTTAAATATGGGCGTTAGTGCAAAGTATATAAGGATACTGAAGGACCTCTATGGTAAGGCGCATATAAGAATAAAAACTCCAGAGGGTCTAACGGATAGGATAGATATAACGGAAGGGGTACTACAAGGAGAAATCCTTAGCCCCCTTTTGTTTATTCTCTTTATCGCGGACATGGAGGAATACTTCCGGGAAGAAGGCCTCTATGGCACAAGTTTAAACATTCTAACTGACGTACTATTACTTCTATATGCTGACGACCTAGCAATAATTGCAAATAATAAAGCTGATGTCGCGAAAAAACTTAAAATTCTACACAAATACTGTGAAAAAAATGGGTTAACTGTAAATGTAGACAAATCTTATATATTGTACTGCAGAAAAGCAGGAAAGATACCAAAAAATCTTAAATTCTATTACAATGCAAAAAACATAGAAATAGTGTTAAATTTTACATATCTTGGGATACCTATATCAGCGTCAGGAAGGGGGCGCTTGGCGATGACGAGTGCAATAAGTAAAGCAAGAACCGCAATAGGCGCCGTAAACACAGTTATTTATAAAGCTAGAATGTATGATTTTGATAGTATTAACACACTATTTGATAGTATGATTTCTTCGATAGCACTATATGCAGCCCCTGTGTGGGCTCTCAGATACATAAACGAAATTGATAGCCTCACCACTGAATTCTATAAGAAGATATTATGTATAAAACGTACAACTCCGAATAATCTGGTAAAGTATGAGACAAACAGAATTGATTTAGCGTACAATATTTGGAAGCTCACATGGGGCTGGATAGTAAAAGTGCTAAAGATGGAAGAAAATAGATACCCATTGTTATGTCTTAAAAAACAGATAGAGCTATATAAAAGCGGTTATGAATCTTCTGAATATAATTGGTTTACCGAGGTTGGCAAGTTTATAAAAGCAATAGATGAAAGGTATATGTGTGTGCTTGACTCGTTTGACGGTAAAGAGTAGGAGAGAGTAGGTAAAATTCTGTTAAGAAAGTACAAACAAACCTTAACAGACAAAATAAAAGCGCAAGTTAACAGAATTGCCTATCTAGAAACCCCAGATTTATACAACAAACCAAGTAATCAATATCTTCATAGTAAGGTCCCGCTAAAGATTAAAAAAGTTATGGCACAACTTAGAACGGCAAATAATTATGGTTTCAGTCTATATGTAAACAAAAAAGTGAATAAGTTTAACCCATTCGAGCCGTGTCCAACATGTCAGGATGGAGCATTCGATACTCTTAAGCACTTTCTTATGGAATGCCCATTGTACCGGGATATAAGAGGCAAGTTTGTGAATAATATAAATGTTACAATCAATAATCTTAATGTCGTCGAAGTTTGTCAAATGAACAATCCAATTCAACTTAATAAAATTTATGTTTATGTTGAACAATTATGTAGGCTAAGAGAATTACGCATTTCTAACAATATTCTGGATTAAGCGATTTCTAATTAATTAATTAGTAAGTTAGGCTAAGAATCAAAATGTACAACTCCGAACTCAATTTGTAAACATTAGAAACATCTAATAAGGCAAATAAAGAATGTATCTATCTATCTATCTATCTATGTATTATCATGTTTCATTTTATCACATTTTTTACCCTAAATATATATATGTATATTATAATTTCCAATTTACTTTTAAAAAGAGGGGAATTGAAAAAAAAAAAATTTCTTTCACATTATTTCAATTTTATAAAATCATGTTTAATTATTAGGAAAATCCTAAATATTCTTGATTATCGTCTTATTTTTTATTTTATTTCATTTTTTTATAATTTTTTCCATTCACAATCATTTTTTATTTTATTACATGATTTACCTTAATTACCTTCATTTATAATCTATTATATGGATGTATAATACAAATGTATGTGAATGAATATATATATATATATGTGTGTATATATATATATATATATATATATATATATATATATATATATATATATATATATATATATATATATATATGTATATATACATATATATATATATATATATATCTATATATATATGTATATTATAATTTTCAATTTTACTTTTAAAAAGAGGGAAATTTAAAAAAAAATTTTTCTCGCATTTTTTTAATTTTTCAAAATTATGTATAATTATTAGAAAAATCCTAAATATTTTTAATGAACCGCTCATTTTTTATTTTATTTTATTTTTTGATCATTTTTTTCACTAATGATCATTTTTTATTCTATTACATTATTTACCCTAATTACCTTCATTTATATTCTGTTAAATGAATGTATACTATTAATATATATAAGGAAATATATATATATATATATATGTATATATATGTATACGTGTGTGTGTATATATATATATGTATATTATAATTTGCAATTCACTCTTAAAAAAAGGGAAATTTAAAAAAAAAATTCTCTTTTACATTCCTTCAATTTTTTAAAAATATGTATAATTATTGGAAAAATCCTAAATATTTTTAATTATCCGCTTATTTCTTGTCTTATTTCATTTTTGAATCATTTTTCTCATTTATAATCATTTTTCATCCTATCACATTTTTTACCCTAATCACGTTCTTTTATATTCTATGATATGAATGTATAATATAAATATATATAAATAAAAATATATATATATATATATATATATACATACTTGTACGTGTGTGTGTAGATATATATGTATATTATACTTTTCAATTTACTTTCAAAGAAGGGAAATTTGAAAAAAAAATTCTTTTTCACATTATTTTATTTTTTGAAATCATGTATAATTATTAGAAAAATCCTAAATATATTCCGTTGAACGCTTATTTTTTATTTTATTTCATTTTTCGATCATTTTTTTCATTTATAATCATATTTTATTTTATCACATTTTTCACCCTAATTACCATCTTTTATATTCTATTATATGAAAGGATAATATAAATATATATAAATAAAAATATATATATATATATATATATATATATATATATATATATATGTGTGTGTATACCGGGACAATCTTTTGACTAACATATAACGCGCACGCGCCAAATAATTTAATCTCATTGGTCGGTGAAATCGCGCCGCGGTGATGTTTTCATCTGCTGAGCAAGGCACCAACGTACACAAAATGAAACAAAAGCTGTAATTCTCTCGCGCGTAAAGCCGTGGATTGAGGTTATGCTGCTGTTTATTTTTACGTAGCGTGAATTGTCTAAGAAGAATAGTATCGTTCAGCAATACCGTGGTTGATTTCGGAAGATATTCAACCGACGCAATAAAGAATTTAACGGAAAAACAAATTTCAATTGATACAGAAATTGGGTGTTATTTATTGAAAGAAGAAATCTGAAATTCAACGTGAAATGTCATTAACAAGTGGGAGTCTGGACAAACAGAGGTAGGTAAGTAAAAACAATGTTTATTGTGAACAGATTCTCTATTTACATAAAATTAAAAATAAATGAATGGTTGAGACCCAGTAGAAGGTATTTCCAGAGTAGATTCGTTACGGTGCAGTGCTCCAGAAGTCAGTAATTAGTGCCGACGAACATGAAATAATAAAAGAAATGAGTAACAAGGAATAAAGAAATTATTCATCTTAAACACAAAGCTTAGGAGGACAAAGAGTAGCAATTAACAGAAAACGTACCCGACGCAATACTCAAAAAACCCTCGCCGACATCGTTGATTAGTTGACAAAGTTTTTGCAGCTCCATTGTACAACAATCAATGTTCCGTTAACAAAGAGGGTTCACCAGATATCCAAGAATAAAAAGAGAAAAAGAACAACAGTTAATATTACAGTGTAAATCATGCTATTAATGAAAAATTAGGAAACAAAACAATAACTTACAAGACAATCGTCCGATAACACTGGGAGACCAATCTCCACTCTTCTGATCACCCCTCGTCTGACGATTGGTTGCCTTTCAAAAAGTGCTGCCTTTTTTTTGCCTTCAAAAATACCGAAAGATCCTGTTTGATAGTAATAGCTTCTAATATTTTCAGGTACGAAATAATTCATTGTCAAAGCTGGACTATATTTGTCAGGCATGGAAGCATGTAAGTAAATTTCGAATTACGTGATCTTTGACAATGACAATATTTTAACATGGATTCAATGATAAAATTCGTTTTTTTTTCAGCAGGCTCGACGTTTAAACTTTGATTACTACGAGGAAAATTATGCCTTACCTGATGGTCAAAACGTTTAGGTGGCAAGGATCCTGGTTTCTCGAGCGGTGCAATCATTAGAACCATCGAACCTGGTTGTTTCGTCAGACATCAGGTGCCAGAGTGAATTTCATCAGGCCATCGCCACCTTCTTAACATCAGTTGAGGCAAAATTGAAGAGCGGGATATACTACAGATCATAATGGCTGAATATCCCATCATTTTACTTTGATCGAGCCAATAGCGATAAGTTTGTTACTCAACCGTTGCTGTCAATTCATTCTACCGAGGAATCATTCTGTGCACCATTGTAATTTAAGCATTATTATTGACCAGCATTGTTTTTCAAACTTTATACCATTCGATTTGGTATCTTATTTTGAAGCTTACTTTTACTCTCTTTGGCATTGAATTCAGATAAATAGTTTTTCAAGTCCTCAATTAGATTGTAGGGTTGAATTTTGCTAGGCATACTGAATCAATCTAAATCTAGAACTGTTAAATAAGTTTAGTTAAAAATGTCTTTAAATTTAATCTTAGTTGACGGTGTCATCTGGCTAGCTAGTTGCACGATAACATGAAACCAAATTCAATTTTACACTCTTTATAGAGTTCTACGCTAAGACTGAAAGCTTGTGAATCTCCATGTACCGCAATTATTTCTGCATTTCATGTTAGCATTATCTGAAGCAAAAAAAATCCCATTTTGAGATTGAAAATGGAACCTGAAACACAGAGTTATTCAATAGTACGAATTGAAAACCAAGAATTTTATAATGGTTGCTGCAACAAAGGGACTCTTTCCAAATATCCTTGTTAGAAGGTGATGTTCGGAGTACTATGAACAAGATATTGTATCGGATTACATTATTTGGAAAAAAATCTTTGTAAACTTCGTTAAAAATTAGATATTCATTTATTTTGATGGAACAAGGGACACAATCTTTACATTACTTTGAAATTGACATTACTCTAAAACATGATTGTTCTTGAACCTAATTGTGACATTGAGGCGCATTTTGAGAAACTTGATTTTCAACTTGTGTCACAGGATGTGAATTACATTCCGGAGTTCTACGCTTTCGATTAGATTTTCTTTGTTTCGAACCGCACTAACATGAAATACAGAAATCATTTTAATAAATCTAATATTACTTGAATTTTCAATTTGAGTATTAGGTTCCCTTTATTTATTTAATCGAACATCATTGAAAATTTGCGAAATAAATTCTGATAATCATTCGGAAATTTTAAATAGTAGTAGGAATAATTTGTTAATCGGAAAAAATACATTGACTATCGACTATTCGTAAATTTTGTTGAACTCTGTTCAAGAAAAAAAAGATTCACAGTTCCGTTACAGATAGTGAGATATTTAAATTTCTTGAACGCTCGGTTTAATGTCTCATTTTCGAAAGTGATAAAATTCAATATTACCGCCTGAAATCACAAAAGAGTGAGAAAGTTGCTTAGTTGCTTGAAAGTGGCGATGATCTTTGTACGTCTGACAAATTAAATGAGCAGATAACAGTGAATATCAGAGTTGTAATTATTTTAGCCGTATCACCTGTTGATAGATAAAAATTCCGTTGTTATTTCTAATGTACGAAATAATGAACATGATTAAATAAAGTGTCCGCACTTACCTGCTGCGTTTCTTCCAAGCACCCAACATTTAAACAGATTTCTCATTTTAGTCGAATAAAGCCAATTTTCAAAGAGCATTAGCATCAACTTTCCGAGTCATTACCTCGACTGTTTAAGATTCTAACCTCAAAAATTCGTATGAACTACAACGCCGCCAGAAACAGAGTTTGACAGCTGAAACTCAGAGTGGCCAACCTGCCCGAGCAGCCGATAAAACTCGCGCATGCGCATTATATGTGAAGTTTCAAGAGATTGTCCCGGTATATATATACGTGTGTGTGTATATATATATATGTATATTATAATTTGCAATTTACTTTCAAAAAGAGGGAAATTTCAAAAAAAAAAAAATTTTTGACGTTGTTTTAATTTTTTAAAATTATGTATAATTATTACGAAAATCCTAAATATTTCTAATTATCCGCTTATTTTTTATTCTATTTCATTTTTTCATAATTTCTTTCATTCATAATCATTTTTTATTTTGTTACATGATTTGCCTTAATTACCTTCGTTTATATTCTATTATATGGATGTATAATATAAATATATGTGAATAAATATATATATATATATATGTATGTATATATATAAATATATATATGTATATTATAATTTTCAATTTACTTTTAAAAAGAGGAAAATTGAAGAAAAAAAAATTTTTTCACATTAATTCAATTTTTTAAAATCATGTATACTTATTAGGAAAATGCTAAATATTTCTAATTAGCCGCTTATTTTTTATTCTATTTCATTTTTTCATAATTTCTTTCATTCATAAACATTCTTTATTTTATTACATGATTTACCCTAATTACCTTCATTTATATTCTATTATATGGATGTATAATATAAATATATGTAAATAAATATATATATATATATATATATATATATATATATATATATATAAATATATACATGCATATTAAAATTTTCAATTTACTTTTAAAAAGAGGGAAATTGGAAAAAAAAATTTTTTTCACATTATTTCAATTTTTTAAAATTATGTATAATTATTAGGAAAATCCTAAACATTTCTAATTATCCGCTTATTTTTTATACTATTTCATTTTCTCATAATTTCTTTCATTCATAATCATTTTTTATTTTATTACATGATTTACCTTAATTACCTTCATTTATATTCTATTATATGGATGTATAATATAAATATATGTGAATAAATATATGTATCTATATATATATATATATATAAATATATATACTTATATTATAATTTCCAATTCACTTTTAAAAAGAGGGAAATTGAAAAAAAAAAATTTTTTTCACATTATTTCAATTTTTTAAAATTATGTATAATTATTAGGAAAATCCTAAATATTTCTAATTATCCGCTTATTTTTTATTCTATTTCATTTTTATATAATTTGTTCCATTTTTAATCATTTTTTATTTTATTACATGATTTACCTTAATTACCTTCATTCATCTTCTATTATATGGATGTATAATATAAATATATGTAAATAAATATATATATATATATATATATATATATATATATATGTATGTGTATTAATGTATACGTGTGTGTGTGTGTATATATATATATATATATGTATATTAAAATTTGCAATTTACTTTTGAAAGAAGGGAAATTTAAAAAAAAAAATTTTTTTCACATTATTTTAATTTTCTAAAAATATGTATAATTATTGGAAAAATCCTAGATATTTTTAATTATCGGCTCATTTTTTATTTTATTTCATTTTTCAATAATTTTTTTCATTTATAATCATTTTTCATTTTATCACATTTCTTACCCTAATTACCTTCATTTATATTTTATTATATGGATGTATAATATAAATATATGTGAATGAATATATATATATATTAGGGTGCTTTGTTTTGGACGATATTTTTTTTTTTCCGGTCTCATCGTGAAATTTTGTTGGAAATACAACAAAAAAAATTCCCTGAAAGATTGAGCCCTTAATATTAATATTAAGTGCTCGCCCAAGGCATGTAAAGATTTCCCGCTTAAAATACACGTAAACTTCAATTTTTTTCTTTAAAACATCTACAGTTCAGAGGCATTCTATGGTGTAGTCTAGGACGTCAGTAGGTTTTCTTCGGAATGAAATGCTCTACAAAAATTTCCTAGAAATTTGTTGAATATTTTTTTTTGTAGCTCCTGTTATTTACGAGATACGGGCAAAAAGACAAGAATTTCATGAAAAAATTGGGTTTGGGTGGCCCGTACGACTTCGCCGGTGTAAGCACTTTTGTAGAGCATTTCATTCCGAAGAAAACCTACTGACGTCCTAGACTACACCATAGAATGCCTCTGAACTGTAGATGTTTTGAAGAAAAAAATTGAAGTTTACGTGTATTTTAAGCGGGAAATCTTTACATGCCTTGGGCGAGCACTTAATATTACTATTGAGGGCTCAATCTTTCAGGGAATTTTTTTTGTTGTATTTCCAACAAAATTTCACGATGGGACCGATAAAAAAAAAATATAGTCCAAAAAAAAAGCACCCTAATATATATATATATATATGTATATTATCATTTTCAATTTACTTTTAAAAAGAGGGAAATTAAAAAAAAAATTTTTTTTCACAATATTTTAATTTTTTAAAATTATGTATAATTATTAGGAGAATCCTGAAAATTTCTAATTATCCGCCTGTTTTTTATTCTATTTCATTTTTTCATAAGTTTTTTCATTTATAATCATTTTTTATTTCAATACATTATTTACCTCAATTACCTTCATTTATATTCCATTATATGGATGTATATTATGAATGTATGTAAAAAAATAAATGTATATATGTATATATATATACGTATATTATAATTTTTAATTTACTTTTAAAAAGAGGGAAATTGAAGGAAAAAAAATTGTTTTTCGCATTATTTCAATTTTTTAAAATTATGTATAATTATTAGGAAAATCCTAAATATTTCTAATTATCCGCCTGTTTTTTATTCTATTTCATTTTTTTATAAGTTTTTTCATTTATAATCATTTTTTATTTCAATACATTATTTACCTCAATTACCTTCATTTATATTCCATTATATGGATGTATATTATGAATGTATGTAAAAAAAACAAATGTATATATGTATATATATATACGTATATTATAATTTTTAATTTACTTTTAAAAAGAGGGAAATTGAAGGAAGAAAAATTGTTTTTCGCATTATTTCAATTTTTTAAAATTATGTATAATTATTAGGAAAATCCTGAATATTTCTAATTATCCGCCTGTTTTTTATTCTATTTCATTTTTTTATAATTTCTTTCATTTATAATTATTTTTTATTTTATTACATTATTCACCTCAATTACCTTCATTTATATTCCATTATATGGATGTATATTATAAACATATGTAAAAAAATATATGTATATATGTATATAATGAAATTATAATATACATATATATATTCATGTATATATATATATATTCATATATATATATATATGAATATATATATGTATATTATAATTTTCAATTGAGTTTCAAAAAAAGGGAAATTGGAAAAAAAAAAAAAATTTTCACATCATTTCAATTTTTTAAAATTATGTATAATCATTAGGAAAATCCTAAATATTTCTAATTATCCGCTTATTTTTTATTCTATTTCATTTTTCCATAATTTCTTTCATTCCTAATCATTTTTTATTTTATTACATGATTTACCTCAATTACCTTCATTTATAATCTATTATATGGATGTATAATATAAATATATGTGAATGAATATATATATATATATATATAAATATATATATATATATATATGTATATATGAATACATATATGTATATTATAATTTTCAATTTTACTTTTAAAAAGAGGGAAATTTAAACAAAAATTTTTCTCACATTTTTTTAATTTTTTAAAATGATGTATAATTATTAGAAAAATCCTGAATATTTTTAATTATCCGCTCATTTTTTATTTTATTTCATTTTTTGATCATTTTTTTCACTGATGATCATTTTTTATTCTATTACATTATTTACCTTAATTACTTTCATTTGAATTCTACTAAATGAATGTATACTATAGATATATATAAAGAAATATATATATATATATGTATATATATGTATACGTGTGTGTGTATATATATATATGTATATTATAATTTGCAATTTACTTCTAAAAAAGGGAAATTGGAAAAAAAAAATTCTTTTTCACATTATTTTAATTCTTTGAAATCATGTATAATATAAATATATATAAATAAATAAATATATATATATATATATATATACATATATATATATACATATATATATATATATATATATATATATATATATGTATATATATATATATACGTGTGTGTGTATATACCGGGACAATCTCTTGAAACTATACATATAATGCGCATGCGCGAGTTTTATCGCCTGCTCGGGCAGGTTGGCCACTCCGAGTTTCAGCTGTCAAACTCTGTTTCTGGCGGCGTTGTAGTTCATACGAATTTTTGAGGTTAGAATCTCAAACAGTCGAGGTAATGACTCGGAAAGTTGATGATAATGCTCTTTGAAAATTGGCTTTATTCGACTAAAATGAGAAATCTGTTTAAATGTTGGGTGCTTGGAAGAAACGCAGCAGGTAGGTGCGAACACTTTATTTAATCATTTTTATTATTTCGTACATTAGAAATAACAGTGGAATTTTTACCTATCAACAGGTGATACGACTAAAATAATTACATCTCTGATATTCACTGTTATCTGCCAATTCAATTTGTCAGACGTACAAAGATCATCGCCACTTTCAAGCAACTAAGCAACTTTCTCACTCTTTTGTGATTTCAGGCGGTAATATTGAATTTTATCACTTTCGAAAATGAGACATTAAATCGAGCGTTCAAGAAATTTAAATATCTCACTATCTGTAACGGAACTGTGAATCTTTTTTTGCTTGAAAATAGTTCAACAAAATTTACGAATAGTCGATAGTCAATGTATTTTTTCCGATTAACAAATTATTGCTACTACTATTTAAAATTTCCTAATGATTATCAGAATTTATTTCGCAAATTTTCAATGATGTTCGATTAAATAAATGAAGGGAATCTAATACTCAAATTGAAAATTCAAGTAATATTAGATTTATTAAAATGATTTCTGTATTTCATGTAAGTGCGGTTCGAAACAAAGAAAATCTGATCGAAAGCGTAGAACTCAGGAACGTAAATCACATCCTGTGACACAAGTTGAAAATCAAGTTTCTCAAAATGCGCCTTAATGTCACAATTAGCTTCAAGGACAATCATGTTTTAGAGTAATGTCAATTTTAAAGTAATGTAAAGATTGTGTCCCTTGTTCCATCAAAATAAATGAATATCTAATTTTTAACGAAGTTTATGAAGATTTTTTTCCAAATAATGTAATCCGATACAATATCTTGTTTATAGTCCTCCGAACATCACGTTCTAACAAGGATATTTGGAAAGAGTCCCTTTGTTGCAGAAACCATTATAAAATTCTTGGTTTTCAATTCGTGCTATTGAATAACTCTGTGTTTCAGGTTCCATTTTCAATCTCAAAATGGGATTTTTTTTGCTCCAGATAATGCTAACATGAAATGCAGAAATAATTGCGGTACATGGAGATTCACAAGCTTTCAGTCTTAGCGTAGGACCCTATAAAGAGTGTAAAATTGAATTTGGTTTCAAGTTATCGTGCAACTAGCTAGCCAGATGACACCGTCAACTAAGATTAAATTTAAAGACATTTTTAACTGAACTTATTTAACAGTTCTAGATTTAGATTGATTCAGTTTGCCTAGCAAAATTCAACCCTACAATCTAATTGAGGACTTGAAAAACTATTTATCTGAATTCAATGCCAAAGAGAGTAAAAGTAAGCTTCAAAATAAGATACCAAATCAAATGGTATAAAGTTTGAAAAACAATGCTGGTCAATAATAATGCTTAAATTACAATGGTGCACAGAATGATTCCTCGGTAGAATGAATTGGCAGCAACGGTTAAGTAACAAACTTATCGCTATTGGCTCGATCAAAGTAAAATGATGGGATATTCAGCCATTATGATTTGTAGTATATCCCGCTCTTCAATTTTGCCTCAACTGATGTTAAGAAGGTGGCGATGGCCTGATAAAATTCA
This sequence comes from Neodiprion lecontei, assembly GCF_021901455.1. Lineage (NCBI taxonomy): Eukaryota > Metazoa > Arthropoda > Insecta > Hymenoptera > Diprionidae > Neodiprion > Neodiprion lecontei. The sequence goes on from NW_025791829.1 coordinate 14,562, forward strand.
CTCTGGCACCTGATGTCTGACGAAACAACCAGGTTCGATGGTTCTAATGATTGCACCGCTCGAGAAACCAGGATCCTTGCCACCTAAACGTTTTGACCATCAGGTAAGGCATAATTTTCCTCGTGGTAATTAAAGTTTAAGCTTCGAGCCTGCTGAAAAAAAAACGAATTTTATCATTGAATCCATGTTAAAATATTGTCATTGTCAAAGATCACGTAATTGGAAATTTACTTACATGCTTCCGTGCCTGACAAATTTAGTCCCGCTTTGACAATGAATTATTTCGTACCTGAAAATATTAGAAGCTATTATTATCAAACAGGATCTTTCGGTATTTTTGAAGGCAAAAGAAACGGCAGCACTTTTTGAAAGGCCACCAATGGCCAGACGAGGGGTGATCAGAAGAGTGGAGATTGGTCTCCCAGTGTTATCGGACGATTGTCTTGTAAGTTATTGTTTGTTTCCTAATTTTTCATTAATAGCATGATTTACACTGTAATATTAACTGTTGTTCTTTTTCTCTTTTGATTCTTGGATATCTGGTGAACCCTCTTTGTTAACGGAACATTGATTGTTGTACAATGGAGCTGCAAAAACTTTGTCAACTAATCAATGATGTCGGCGAGGTTTTTTGTGAGTATTGCGTCGGGTACGTTTTCTGTTAATTGCTACTCTTTGTCCTCCTAAGCTTCGTGTTTAAGGTGAATAATTTCTTTATTCCTTGTTACTCATCTCTTTTATTTATTTCATGTTCATCGGCACTAATTACTGACTTCTGGAGCACTGCACCGTAACGAATCCACTCTGGAAATACCTTCTACTGGGTCTCAACCATTCATTTATTTTTAATTTTACGTAAATAAAAAATCTGTTCACAATAAACATTGTTTTTACTTACCTACCTCTGTTTGTCCAGATTCCCACTTGTTAATGACATTTCACGTTGAATGTTAGATTTCTTCTTTCAATAAATAACACCCAATTTCTGTATCATTTGATATTTGCTTTTCCGTTAAATTCTTTATTGCGTCGGTTGAATATCTTCCGAAATCAACCACGGTATTGCTGAACGATACTATTCTTCTTAGACAATTCACGCTACGTAAAAATAAACAGCAGCATAACCTCAATCCACGGCTTTACGCGCGAGAGAATTACAGCTTTTGTTTCATTTTGTGTACGTTGGCGCCTTGCTCAGCAGATGAAAACATCACCGCGGCGCGATTTCACCGACCAATGAGATTAAATTATTTGGCGCATGCGCGTTATATGTATAGTTTCAAGAGATTGTCCCGGTATATATATGTATATTATAATTAGCAATTTACTTTCAAAAAAAAGGGAAATTTCAAAAAAAAAAAATTTTTTTTTACATTATTTTAATTTTTTGAAATTATGTATAATTATTAGGAAAATCTCAAATATTTCTAATCATCCGCTTATTTTTCATTCTATTTTATTTTTTTATAATTTCTTTCATTTATGATCATTTTTCATTTTATTACATAATTTACCTTAAATATATATATGTATATTATAATTTTCAATTTACTTTCAAAAAGTGGGAAATTGAAAAAACTAAAATTTTTTCCACGTTATTTTAATTTTTCAAAATTATGTATAATTATTAGGAAAATCTTGAATATTTCTAATTATCCGCTTATTTTTTATTCTATTTTATTTTTTTATAATTTCTTTCATTTATAATCATTTTTTATTTTCTCACATGAATTACCTTGATTACCTTCATTTATATTCCATTATATGGATGTATAATATAAATATATGTAAATAAATATATATATATATATATATATATATATATATATGTATATATATGTATACGTGTGTGTATATATATATGTATATTATGATTTGCAATTTACTTTGAAAAAAAGGGAAATTTAAAAAAAAAATTTTTTTTCACATCATTTTAATTTCTTAGAAATATGTATAATTATCGGAAAAATCCTAAATATTTTCGATCATCGGCTTATTTTTTATTTTGTTTCATTTTTCAATCATTTTTTCCGTTCATAATCATTTTCATTTTATCACATTTGTTACCCTAATTACCTTCATTTATATTTCATTATATGGATGTATAATATAAATATATGTAAATAAATATATATATATACATATATATATATATATATATATATATATATATATGTATATATATATACATATATATATATATATATATATATATGTGTGTGTATATTATTATTTTCAAGTTCACTTTCAAAAGGAGGGAAATTTGGAAAAAAAAAATTTTCTTCACATTTTTTTAATTTTTCAAAATTATGTATAATTATTAGAAAAGTCCTAAATATTTTTAATTATCCACTTATTTTTTATTTCATTCAATTTCTTGATTATTTTTTTCACTCATGATCATTTTTTATTCTATGACATTATTTACCTTAATTACCTCCATTTATATTCTATTACATGAATGTATACAATAAATATGTATAAATAAATACATATACATATGTATATATATGTATACGTGTGTGTGTATATATATATATGTATATTATAATTTGCAATTTACTCTTAAAAAAAGGGAAATTTAAAAAAAAATTCTTTTTCACATTATTTCAATTTTTTACAAATATGTATAATTATCAGAAAAATCCTTAATATTTTTGATTATCCGCTCATTTTTTATTTTATTTCATTTTTCAATCATTTTTTCTTCTATAATCATTTTTTATTTTACCACATTTTTTACCCTAATTACCTTCTTTCATATTCTATTATATTATTGTATAATATGAATATATATAAACATATATATATATATATGTATATATGTGTGTGGGTATATATATATATATATGTATATTATAATTTGCAATTGACTTTTAAAAACAGGGAAATCTAAAAAAAAAATTTTTTTTCTCAATATTTCAATTTATCAAAATCATGTATAATTATTAGAAAAATCCTAAATATTTTTAATTATCTGCTTACATATTATTTAAAATAAGAATATTATTCATTGGAAAAATGCTGTCCAATTCACCTCATGAATTGTAATCTGGAACATTTATAAAATGGATTAAAACTTATTATGAAATTTGAAGAAAACATACAGATAGATGAATTATTATTTATATCATTTCATATTTTATTTTCAAAAATTGATTATTCATTGATTCAAGAAAAAGAATTTATTCAACCGAATCATTTCTTATTGTATAAAATTATTTAACCTAATTACCACTATTCACATTTTAATATATTAATGTTTGATATAAGTATACATAAATATATATGTACATATATATGTATATATATTCTTATATATATTCATATATGTATACATATATATATATATGCATATATATATACATATACATATACGTATATATATATATATATGTATACATCTAGATGTATGTTATAATTTCTAATCCTCTTTGAGAAGAAAGAGACCACTCCGACGAAAAATTGTTTTTACATTATTTCAATTTTTTGAAATTTCATGTAATTATTAAAAAAATCCTAAATATTCTTTAATTATCTGCTCACATATTATTTAAAATCAAAATATAATTTATTTGAAAAATGCTGTACAATTTACTGTACGAATTGTAATCTCGGACATTTATAAAATGGTTCAAAACTTACTATGAAATTTAAAGACAACATACTGATAGATAAATCATTATCCATTTGATTTCATATTTCCAATTTTTGAAAATTAATTAATCTTCAATTTAAGGAAAATAATCTTTTTGGATTGATCATTTTTTATTTTATTACCCACACGGCACGAAATATGTCAGAAATATTTCCGAAATGTTACAACATTTCAGATTCATTACATCATTTCAGGAATATTTCTGAAATGTTTCTGAAATATGTCAATTGCAATATAACATGCTCAATATTTCGGAAACCTTTTAGAAATATTTCAAATGCAATATAACATCACTGGTACCTTCGGAACGTTTCAGAAATATTTCAAATGCAATATAACATTTTCGATATTACAAATATATTTCAGAAATATTTCAAATGCAATATAACATTCTCGATATTATAAATACATTTCAGAAATATTCCAAGCGCAATATAACATCACCGGTACTTTCGAAACGTTTCAGAAATATTTCAAATGCAATATAACATCACTGGTACCTTCGAAACGTTTCAGAAATATTTCAAATGCAATATAACATTTTTGATATTATAAATATATTTCAGAAATATTTCAAGCGCTATATAACATCACCCGAACTTTCGAAACGTTTCAGTAATATTTCCGTTTATGTGTGTATACATAAGTATTTTTCATAAAATTTGTCATTTTTCAAATTTTCCATGATGGACACGTGCATAAAGTTTTTCAATATTTATACCTTTCATAAAGTTATGGATCCTTAATGATTATGCATACTGAGCTACGTCCAGTCAAGAAGACCGAAGTGAAGATTTTTTGACGGAATACGAATTGGGCGTCATAATTCTCATTTGTCTTGTTGAATCTACCAATTTTCTCGAACAATATCTCTTCAGGGACAACACCACTGTGACGGCTTCAAAAAATCGATTTTTTGAAAACCATCTAGAAATATCTAGAATACATTTAAGAATAGAATGCCGTTGGTCCCAGGTCGAAAAAATAATTATTTTGGGAGATATAGGAGATATGGGAGATGCCCAAGGGACTCGTGAGAACGGGTCCGAAAGTGTGGTCCACACCGAATGCGTGTTTACTTTAAAACCAGTATAACATTGACCAGATACTTCCAAATTCCAATGTTTAGAATATTCAAGTATTGGACGTGGTGGTTTCGAACGCCTTAAACGGATACATATAAATATTCGTTATTTACGTCTGAACTATATAAGAATAAACAAGCAGTGTTTATATTTTAACTAAACAATTCATCAACAATTAACATTCCTTTTTGATTCCTGGGTGACCGGTTTACACTAATTGTAATATTATAATATTTATTCACATTCTTATTCTACGTATATGTTTGTTAAAATTACCGTCGTACTTGTATTAATTCAAATTAACGCGCCTTATTTATTCGCGTTTTATCCACGAGGAAGCGCTGAAAAACCCTAAAAATATGGCATCACGTCGCATACTTGAGCGCGAGTGCTCGAGCGTCGCGCGCCAATTTTTCGCGCATCACCGTCGCGCAGCGTCGTGCACTCTTCCATCCTTCATTCTCGAGCTTTCTTGTTCTTTCGCACCGCGTTTCACAGGTCGTTAGATACCACGGATCTCTTGAGAAAATTACAGAAACCCACGTGGCAAGAAAAGTGGATATTTGGTAAGTAAATGTTTAATTTCCAATAAATGTGTAGAGTATTAGACCAAAAAATATCCTTAGCTACTTGGCATAATTACATATTTATGTGCATATTTGCTATGTACGCGGTTCTGCAGTTTGCTTGCTAAATCGGCTATCCTCGGCCACCACGTGTTGAATGGTATGCAATTGAAATACCGGCTTATGTGTGAACAGAAAGTACTATACTGCTTATAATTTTTTGTCAAGCTGTGAATTAAATAAAATAATTACGATCGTTGACTTCCCAACTATGAAACATCTATAATATTAAATCTTTTTATAGTTTACTCAACAAGGTTATTTCCTAACCGCAGTTGACCTCTCACGAGTGAGTTCTCGTTTGCTTTTCCACAGAATTGAAAAAATCATGCTACGTATTTGAAGGATAACTTTTTGTCAGAATAACTTTTCCTTTGGAGAATCATTGTGATCTGGATGAACTAAGAGTGTTTGACCAAATATTTAGAAAAAGTCAGAAATAGTGGAAATTGTGTGTGGAAATTTCTGGTTTTTTTCTCATATTTTTTGGTTAACAGATCTTCGTTTATCCAAATCAGAATGATTCACCAAAGAAAAATTCGTCCTGATAATTATCCTTTAAATTGCATAATGATTTTCCCCCTTGATGGAAAATCACACGATACGGCATAATTGCCTTATGCAGTATTAAATTATGCATATTCCGATATTCGTATAGTGTCGCGATTTATTAATAAAGGCTAATTTTAATTTATACTAAATTGTTGATCAATTGAAACTTGAAGATACGCCGAACGTTATCAAACTTCGGTTTACTTTTCACTAGTTAATTACTGATTGAGGCCTGTATATTCAAAACTGTACGTTTTTAACATTTCAACTATAATTATTATAGGATATTATTATGCATTATAATTATTTTTCACGCTATACATATAGACGGGCCCTAATGAAACACTTAGTGTATCTCGCTGGCCCAAATAGAACAAGGCTATTTCATAAAAAGCTGTATAAGGCATGTACAGAGCTCTGTATATACGTCCTATGTCAGCTTCAGTTTTATGCACATTCCTATCATTGTTGATTATAAAATAGCAGAATATACTCTCACAAAACATTCTGCTTATACGTTATTTCAATCTGGCGTATACCACCTTGAGCCTCGTGTAATCTAGCTTTAGTTAGAAAGATATCAGACTAGGTGGAGACCGCCGATCAGTAATTACATGTTATTTGCTTTGAATCACACTCACGTATTTACAACTAAATCTTGAAACATCTGTAATAATTGCAGGAAAAGGTTGAGCAGCTGACAGTCAACTGTGTATTCGAAATATACAACATACGTTTTAGGTAAGACTATTATTAACCAATCATTTAGTTTATGTTTGATCAAATGATTGGGTAACCAGCTACCATTCGATCGGCAATCACACTAATCTAATATCAATAGTGGCATGACGTCCATATTTTCAGTGTATATTTTATGTTAAACAACTTAACTTTGCAGTCAACTGTATAGTAGACCCTGACAAACATTAGTTCTCAGACTGTTTTCAGAATAAACTTTTATTTTCCTACACATCAAATGAGAAATTATTGACTGACCTTTTGTTATTCAAAGTTTTATGTTTGCAACATTGAATATTATACTTTATTATACTTGTATTATTTATAATATTTGATTTCAGAAAATGACACGTAAAAGAAAAAGTAACGACTGCTATTCAGATGGACATAAACGTCGACTCGTTGAACAACAAACTAAATTAAGTAATATTAGAATGAAGCACGTTAAGCACGTATAGTACGAAATGTAAAGTCGTGAACCAAACGCTTTTTTCAAAATATACATGAAAATAAGTATAGTTTGTTCTCGATTTAAACTTATTATTATAATATTATAATAATTAAATTATTTTTAAATCAATAATGCATATGAAAATATAGGTTATAATAATTAAGCTGATACAGGGCAGTCTTTTGCTATACACCATATTTACTAGTATAGTAGTAACTATACGTAGTAACATGTACTACGTGTATTACGTAACATTTCTTCGTAAATATTGTGCAGAGCAAAAGACTGCCCTATATCAGCTTAATTATTATAGCCTATATTTTCATATGCATTATTGTTTCCAAAATAATATAAACATAATAATATAATAATAAGTTTATATTGAGAAAAAGACTATACTTACTTTCACGTATATTTCGAAAGAAGCCTTTGGTTCACGACTTTACATTTCGTACTACGCACTAGTATAGTATGTGTAGTAGGGTGGGCCAAAAAAAATGAGTATTTTTTTTTTACTTCATACTCTGAAAATCGGTTGCTAGATACCTCTAAAGAATTCTCACCAAATATGAGCTCTTAATTTTGATAACAAGGTCCTCCGCTTTACAATTTTGCATTTTTTCCTGAGTATTAGAAACAAAAATTCATATCTCTTTGACAACTGTTCGTTAAAAAATATCTCCCCTCATATTCTTGTAGGAAATCGAACGCTCTACAAAAAAGGTCTCTTACAATTTTTTCGTAAACCTTACCGTTTAAAAGATATCAAAGCTTAAAGTTTGATTATTTTGAGAGAAATTTCTGTTTTGCTTATGAATTTTTTAACTCGCTTACAAAAAATTTTGATGAATCGCACGACTCATAGCTTTGTAGGAAATTAACTGCTCTACAAAAATGGTGTCCTATGATTTGTCGATTAAGTTAAGCGTTTAAAAGATATTCATCGTCAAACTTCAATGCATACTAATTTTAACAGTTTTTGATGAATAATTCGAAAAATTTCAATTTAATTTATAAGTTTCATGAAAATTTATTCCAATGTGAGTTCCTAAGAAAAGAGAAATGTTTTAAACTATTTTTCTTTTATTTTTTTAGTTCTATATATTATAATATATGCGTTCGATTTCCTACAAGAATATGAGGGGAGATATTTTTTAACGAACAGTTGTCAAAGAGATTTGAATTTTTGTTTCTAATACTCAGGAAAAAATGGAAAATTGCAAAGCGGAGGACCTTGTTATCAAAATTAAGAGCTCATATTTGGTGAGAATTCTTTAGAGGTATCTAGCAACCGATTTGCAGAGTATAAAGTAAAAAAAAAATACTCATTTTTTTTGGCCCACCCTAATGTGTAGTAACATTGACTACGTGTGTTACGTAACATTTCTTTGTAAATATTGTGTAAAGCAAAAAACTGCCCTATATCAGCTTAATTATTGAAACATATATTTTCATATGCATTATTGTTCCCAAAATAATATAATTATAATAATATAACGATAAGTTTATATTAAGAAGAAGACTATACTTACTTTCATGTATATTTCAAAAGAAGCCTTCGATTCACGACTTAATATGGACATGAGTCTGAACGATTTTATAATGTATTTGAAAATAAATAACATTGTGAGATACCTATATAATTAATCATTTTACTCAGATTCAGGACTTTCTTTATTACCTGAAAGATTTTTGAAATGTATTGTGGAATATATCAGAAATATTTTCACTATATCTTTCGGAAACGTTTCAGCAATATATCAGTCACCATTTTCAGATATATCGCTGAAAAATTTCTGAAATATATCGCGGAAATATTTCTGACATATTACCGAAATGTTTCTGACATATTTTTGACATATGTCAGCTATAAAACGTTAGTTATATATGCGGACATGGACATATTTCTGACATATTTCTGAAATGTTGCAATGGAATATAACATGTTTCTGATAAGATATTTCTGAAACATTTCTGAAACATATTGTGCTGTGTGGGTATATATATATATAAATGAATGTATGTATATTATAATTTTCAATTTACTTTTAAAAAGAGGGAAATTGAAAGAAAAAAAATTTTTTTTCACATTATTTTAATTTTTTAAAATTGTGTATACTTATTAGGAAAATCCTAAATATTTCTAATTATCCGCTTATTTTTTATTCTATTTCATTTTTTCATAATTTCTTTCATTCATAATTATTTCTCATTTTATTACATGATTTACCTTAATTACCTTCATTCATATTCTATTACGTGGATGTATAATATAAATATATGTGAATAAATATATGTATATATATATATATATAAATATATATACTTATATTATAATTTTCAATTTACTTTCAGAAAGAGGGAAATTGGAAAAAAAAAAATTTTTCCACATTATTTCAATTTTTCAAAATTATGTATAACTATTAGAAAAATCCTAAATATTTCTAATTATCCGCTTATTTTTTATTCTATCTCTTTTTTTCATAATTTCCATCATTTATAATTATTTTTTATTTTATTACATTATTTACCTTAATTACCTTCGTTTATATTCCATTATATGGATGTATATTATGAATGTATGTCAAAAAATATATGTATATATATATATATATAAATATATATATACATATATATGTATATACATATATATATATATATATATATATATATATATATATATATACATATATATATATATATCTATATATATGTATTGTAACGTGGCATTTTTGATGCCCGTTACAAGGGGCTCCTTGAACCCTGGGCGGAACCAAAAATTTAGGATTTTCCAAAATTGAGTCGCGAAGTTTTTGGAAAAGAGCGCCAGGACTAGAGTCACGCATCCGAAACTACGAGAGGGGACGCTTTAGCGACCAGTGTAAGATATTTCAGTTTTTTTTGTTTTTTTTATTTTTCGAGCTACAACGGCATCAGGCAAGAAGTCGACACCGAATTCGAAGAAATGGCGAAATGGCGGACTAGCAACAATTGCGAAGGAAGGATGTCGAGGCTGCGGAGGGGGAGCCGACGCAGATCCCCGCATCGCGGGAATCCAAGGTGGACGCGATTCCCGCTGGCGGCCGGCGAGCCGCAGCCTCTTCCCCTTCACCCCGCCAACAATTGACCGGCGAACTTGCGACGGACCGACTAGCGACGAGGGAGCACCACGCTCACCGTCAAGACGTCATGGAGCTGCGCGGAGGACGAGATTGCGATCTAGCTTTAAGTTATGCGCAGCGATTCTATTGAAGGTGCGCGTCGAGTAGCGCAATCGACGAAATCGATGACGGATCGATTATTGCGTATTCTTGTGGGTATGACGTCACGTGTGGGATGGCGTATCGAGATCCGTGTTGCGGCAGGTAGTAGGTTTTTGAAACCACTCTAGTTCTGGCGGTCGTGATTAGTAGTCGCGTTTTGGGGGAGTTCCGCGAAGCAATGGAGTCGCCCAAAAATCGCGAAGGGAATGGAAAGGGGGTTGCAAGGATGTAGAAGGTAAGCGCTGCTTCTATCCCCGCGATTGAATTTCGAGCATAATTGTGAAAAGGCTTGCCGAGTAACGGATAGCCGTTTTGGATTTGCGTTGTAGAAAAGTACTCGAAATTCTTTTGCCGATTCTCTTGCTTGATGACCGTAGCCTGAGTACGCGGGTTAGAGTAAAGTAAATTTTGAGTTTCTGAAAAAGTTGAGTAGCGTCACGGGTTTTAGTTGAATCTTTCTCGTTAGTGAAATCAAGTATAGCCGAATTTCGCTGTATCGGGTCGAGCCGCGTTATCGTTTTCTTTTTGTGTCACCTCTCGAGTAGGTCGGGAAGCACCGAATTGGAGTGCTCGGATTAGCGGGTAACGTTTTGGAGTATTTTGAAAAGAATTACGTTCGGATGCGTTGCGATTGCGTATAGTTTAGGTTACGTTTAGTTGCGCCTGCATTGAGTTCCGTACCCGTTAGTTAATATAATGTAGGTTGAGTTGAGTTACTTTGAGCTTGTGTATAGTTGAAGTTAAATGTAGTGGTGCTTGCGTTTAGTTAAGTTTACGTTTAGTTAAGATAGTGTTTAGTCGAGGTTAGGCGATGTATAGTCGAAATTGCTGTTGCGTTGCGCAGCAGTTGAGACGAGAAGTTTGAGCATGGTGTTTTAAGTTGCGAGACCTGACGGCGCACCGTCGAATAATTAGTTTTAGTTTCGTTTCGAGCAATCATCGCCATGGAGAACAAATGGCGAATTTGCGAATTGAGAATTGCGTATGAGGATGTTGCGATCGTCGAGTGACGTTTTGAGAATTGCATATGAGGATGTTGCGATCGTCGAGTGACGTTTTGAGAATTGCGTATGAGGATTTTGTGATCGTCGAGTGACGTTTTAGTTAGGGAGCCGCGAGCTCATTAGAGTAAGAAATAGAGTAGGTTAGGTGTAATTTTCTGTTTAGTTTTAGACTCGCGATGAGCGATTTTTGAATTATATTTTTTTTTTGTTTTGTATCACCGCTATTATGAAATATAAGATTTTATTTTACTTTTGTTAAATAGCGTGTGTATTTCGAGTGTCTCTCTCTCTCTCCAAAAATTACCCCTCCCCTCTCCGCGGTACTGAGCTATCGGGCATATGCCCGAGGAATAACGTATTAATGATTTCGAGGCGTGTTAATCACGCCAGGCGCCCAACAAAAACTTTGCGATATTGTTTTAGATCCAGGGTACATCGTGGACGCCAAATTATTGTGCACGCGGTAAGTTCCCGGTTATTTGCTCCGAGTAACCGAGGTGCAGAAAAATCCACGTCACAGTATATATATATATATAGATATATATATATATATTGTAACGTTTTAGGCGTTACGTTAATAAAATATGGATCCGCGAGTTTACTTATTATCAAATCAAAGGCGTGAACAAAAATATCGTGATAAATGCTTTTAATGCAATATACGTGTTTCTTGTTTAAAGTCTGAAACAAGACTGTTTTTACAATAATATCGGTTGGCGCAGCAACCTCATTCTTTTTAAAGACATAAGAGGTTTATAAACGTCTTTTATCTATGCTGACTACTAGATCATTAAAGAGGGGGCAAAACGGGTGATTTCACCCTTTGTAACACTACTCCCCCCCGAGGAAAAGAGTCGTCCCGACTCGGGAAAGATAAAACAATTATAAAAGTATTCTAGTAGTCAGTGCTCAAAGGTGAGTTGGAGCTGTGGCTCTAAAATTTAAGAACTCCCTTTTTTACTATCTGGCATTTGCCCACAGTCTCAAGGTAAACCACAGAAAACCTTGAGCAGATAGTTGAGCGTTAAATAATCTCAAAAATTTATGTGCCATGTTTTATAAAGGTTAGTGTTATTAAGTGTTATGTGGCTTCATGAATTCAAAGTTATCCGCAACGGCCCAGATTGATGTCGGGAAGAAATTCAATCTTCTTCATGAAGGATCCCTTCGAAACAGGTTCGGATGAAAACATCGAACCGAGAACCGACAATTCCAGGACCAAATAAGACGAAAACAGACTTCTCTTCATAGGAAATAAGGAAATCGGGGGGTGACTGAATCCAGAGCTTCTTCTGAGACAGCACACCCTAGAGTTTGGAGGACAAATGTGAGTGGTGGTATAACAATTCAAATTCACTGAGTGAATTTGGGAGAATACTTGAATAAAATAAATTGAATATGTATTCTAAAGAAAAGAAACGATCTTATCTGAATTATTTCTGCGTCCTTCTTCAAAATAAAACCACCAGTCATCCTCAGGAATCGGGGAAGATTGGAAGGAAAGGGCTGTGTCAAATAACCTGAAAAAGTGCTCACAAAAACTGACACTTAAGGTTAATAAAATGTGAAAATCAAGCAATCGCTCATCGACCTCGAAAAATAATCGTGGCTCTTTTCACATTAATAAAAGAAACCAAAGCCTGTCCGTCACAAAACTCGATTCCAGAGAAGAAGTTTCTAGAAAGAAACAATCGAAGTAAACAAATTTCAAATTGATTAGCAACGCAGAAATAACAAATCATTATAAGAAAAGTAGTCGTTAAAGACAGTTCTTTTTCAAAAAAAATGGATACAAAAGAGCATACTTCCATGAATGCGGCTATGTTGGTAAAAGTATTCCTTTTCGAAAATCTAGAAGAACTTAGCGAAGTAGAAAGTTCTAATTATTTTAACTCTCTATGGAGAGAGTTGTCCTGCGGCCAATTAAACGCAGTTTCCGAAAAAGGAAGAAGCGGCTTCCTATGCCAAAGCTGCTTTGAGTCACAGTGAGTACATCATATCGAATAACACAAATAAATTATAAGAAAATAATTTTTGTTTCAATGATTTCTTTTTAGCTCTAAACCCGAATTTCTTCTACAAGAAGTCTCCCTTCATCTGACCTTTCTCAAAGAAAAAGCGCTATGTCGCTTATGCAGACAAAGTCTTTATGACATAATAAAAAAAACGGAAGGATGCGAGGAATGTGATAATGTAAAGGAAGAAATGAAGAAGATTTTAAATATTACTCGCCATTTCCCGTTAATGTAGTTTAATTTCAAAAATTAAGTTTGGTGTTTTTTTTTTTTTGTTAACCAAATTATTTTTTTTTTTTAAAAAATAAAATTCTTTCAATATTAAATTCAAAGGTTTAACTTTGTCCGTGTGTCATTGCAAGACAGAAATTAGAATAAACTTGGTCGGCTGTGGATTCTGCATTGATAACCAAAACAGGAGCCGATAAAGAAGAAAAGGTTTGTTTTACTAGCCAATCTTCATGAACCTCATGAATAGTTCTGAGTAACTCTAAAGAAATACTCGATTCTTCCTCACGAGAACGGGAATTAACACGAGCAAAAGAAGTTTCTGGGGAAACTCGCAAATAAACAATCAAATCTACTCTGAGCTCAGACGAGCGAATGAGAAGATCAGAATTTTTCGTCAATAAATGAGATTCGAAGTCGCGAAAATTACCTAACCTTCGACGAGCTTCTACAAAACAATTGCTACTGAATATCGATCTTTCCATCACCTTTACAGGCAATGAAGTCGTCTGCAGATGTCTATCTAACATAACCATTTGAGCGAAATGCTGAAAATAATAGCAATAACGATCTGGGTTCTGATACATCAAATCTAAAAGATTAATTCCAGCTACATTTCTATATTCTTCAAGAGGTTCTAAAAGTGTACAGACCTGGCGATCTGCTAAAAACCTCTTGGTGAAAGTTGTTTTTCCGCATCCGATATCTCCTTCAATAATAATCGTAAGCGGTCGAGTTTTACTCAAATGAATTCCGAAAGGTAAATTCTTCTCCCAATCGATAACCGACTGTAAAGAAGGCCAAATCGATCACAGTCGTCAAGGGAGTTCGTTTGAAGATCTAACCTCGAAGGATGTTCCTGGTCTTGGAGAGACTGTTCCAGGTTGATCCTCTTCAAAAGGAGCAAGACGATCCAAGTGAACCACTTTTTGACGCGAATGAGAAGATCTTCGGATTCTATAAACAACATCATTTATCCGGTTAACCACTAAGTAAGGGCCTTCCCAATTTCTTTGTAGCTTTGGACATCGTCCTTTCTGTCTTCGAGGTTGAAAGAGCCAAACAGAATCTCCAGGATTAAATTTTAAATCTCTGGCTCGAATATCATAACGAGTTTTTAATTTATCTGAAGCCATAGAAATTCTATTCCTAGCAAAGTGATGAATTTCTTCTAAACGTTGTTGTAATAAAAAGGCATAATCTGTTTGATGCTGTCTTTGCACAGGAACAGGGCCTTTCTCTAAATCTGACGGAAGTCGAAGATTTCTTCCAGTAAGCATGAGGGCTGGCGTCTGCTTCGTCGTCTCATGAATCGCAGATCTGTAAGATAAGAGGAAGAAAGGGATCCAGGAGTCCCAGTCTCTCTGATTCTGTTCTACGAAGGACGACAAATATTGTAGCAAAGTCCGATTCAGACGCTCTATCATGCCGTCAGATTGCGGATGCAAAGGAGTTGTACGAGTTTTCCTAACCCCTAAAATCTGAGTAACCTCTTTCATTAAGGTTGACTCAAAATTTCGGCCTTGATCAGTATGAAGTTCTAGAGGAACTCCGTGTCTACAAATAAATTCTTTAACGAATGCCTGTGCTACAGTAGAGGCTTCTTGATCAGCGAGAGGAACCACTTCTGGCCACTTAGTAAAATAATCAGCAATAACCAAAGCATATTTATTTCCAGAATGGGTTATCGGAAGAGGTCCAAGAATGTCCATCGCTATTCTTTCAAATGGAGCTCCCACGTTGTAAATTTGAAGAGAGCTTTGTCCCTTCGCTCGAGGTCCTTTCTTTGCCGTGCAGATTCGACATCTTCGACACCAATCTTCAACGTCCATCCGGCAACGGGGCCAAAAGTAGAAGTTGCGAATTCTGCCCAGAGTTTTATTTGAAGCGAAATGTCCGCCTGCAGGGGAATCATGATAAAGAGCGAGAATCTCTGGAACTCGTGACCTGGGAACCAAAAGTTGCCACCTGATTTCTTTCAAGTCTGCAGATTCCCATTTTCGGTATAAAATTCCATTAATTAAAAGAATAGAGTCCCATTGAGCCCAATAAATTTTCAAATCTGGCTCGGCTAAAGATATATCCTGCCAGTCTGGGCGAGTTTCTGCTTCTTTCCAAGACTTCACTTGATTCAAAGTATCGTCTTCTTGATGCGATTTTCTCCATTCCTCCTGGTTATTTTCGAAAGAAATCTTCCGTATTATAAGAGAGGGGTCACGATTTTTTTCTAATCGTGCACACTGTTTACACTCTGGCATTTCCTGGCAGGGTCTTCGAGAGAGAGCATCGGCGTTTCCATGATGAATTCCTGCTCGATGACGAATATCAAAATCGTACTGACCGAGCCTTTCTAACCATCTAGCTACCTGACCTTCGGGAGATTCAAACGAAAGTAGCCACCTGAGAGAAGCATGATCTGTACGTATCAAAAATCTCCTGCCGTACAAATAATGGTGAAAATGTACTACGGTCTTAACAACAGCTAAAAGCTCTCTACGAGTGACACAATAATTCCTCTCGGTTTTACTCAAAACTCTGCTGAAATAGCTTATCACTCTCTCTTGACCTCCCTGAATTTGTGACAGAACCCCGCCTATTCCTGAAAGAGATGCATCCGTATCTAAAATAAAAGGAATTTCAACCTCTGGATAAGCTAAAATCGGCGAAGAAATAAGATTTTCCTTTAATTTCTTGAAAGCCTCTTCGCATTCCGGGGTCCAGTCAAAAGGAATCTTGATTCCGGTCAAATGATGGAGAGGTTTAGCTATACTAGCGAAACCTTTTACAAATCTTCTGTAATACGTGCGAAGGCCTAAAAAGCTTTGAATTTGTTCTTTATTCTTAGGTGTCGGCCAAGAAGAAACCTTCTCTATTTTGATGGGTCGGTCTTCACACCTTGTGCTGAAACGATATGTCCGAGGAAGCCTACTTCTTTCTGGAACAGATGACATTTTTTCGGGCTCATTTTCAGACCTGCTTGCTTCAGCCTAGCGAAAACTTGTCTGAGATTTTGAACTTCTTCTTCAAAGTTCTTGCCAAAAACGATTATATCGTCCAAATAAACGAGGCATATTTTGCCCGTGAGCCCATGGAGAACAGCTTCCATCATTCGTTCAGAGGTAGCCGGGGCATTACTCAAACCAAACGGCATAACCTTGAACTGCCATAATCCTCCTAAACCCGTAACAAAAGCTGTTTTTTCTTTATCTAGAGGATCCATTTCGACCTGCCAGTATCCGCTCTGAAGATCTATGGTGCTGAACCAAGTTGCACCAGCTATCAGGTCGAGTGTCTCGTCGATTCTGGGTAGAGGGTAAGAATCTTTCTGCGTTATATCGTTCAGCTTCCTGTAATCGATACAAAATCGTTTGGTGCCGTCCTTTTTGTTAACAAGGACGATTGGTGAGGCCCAGGGACTAGACGATGGTTCAATAACATCGTTCTTTAGCATGTCTTCCACAAGCTTCTTCACCTCTTCTCGGGCGTTGAGAGCGAGTCTTCGAGGAGCTTGTTTAATTGGTGAACTCTCTCCGACGTCGATCTTGTGCTTGACAGAAGTACATCGGCCCTTATCACCACTATCTTTGGCGAAAGAATCTATAAATTCTAGCAAAAGAGATTTAAACGATTCTACCTGAGCTGAATTTAACGAAATCGAAGATTTCTCAACAAGGCTCTGTAAATGTAAAGGAAAATGTTGTTGCAAATCATCCTCCGAAAGTTCTATTTCTCGAATTCTAGGAGGGGTCCAATAAATTCCATTCCTATTCGTACAAAGAGTTATTTCGCGATTGTTTGAAGCTAGTGAATTTCTCTTAGTCGAGATAACACAGTTATGAGCTGTAAGATAGTCTATTCCCAAAATACCTTCATCCTCTATATCTGCTATAAAAACCTTATGTGGAGAGTCGATACACCCAAAAAGGTTAATTTGGACAGTAGCCTGTCTCAAAACCGGGGTCGTCTCTCCAGTGGCTGTTCGCAGAAAAAAAGAGGGAACAATCTGGTCATCGGATTTAAAGAGATCCGATCGAACTACGGTTACTTCCGCGCCCGTGTCTATTACCCATAGACAATCGACGCCATTTACAGTACCGCGCGCGTAAAGACCAGACTGTCGTAGACTTCTAATTAAAAATTGCTCTCTAAGAGGGCTTTCACTTCTAACAATCTGCGATGATTTTCGCCCTGACAAATCATCTAGAATTAGTTTTTTGAGTGAGTTCCTGTTGAAGAACTTGATTGAGGATTTGCTTCCCCCATTTCTATATTTTTCTTACGCCAATTATAAGAATTTGGATTCGAGCCTTGCATCGGTTTTCCACTAATTTTCTTAATTAGAAAACAATGATTGGCATCGTGACCTGTTTTTTTACAAAATATACAAGTCAAGCTAGTTTGACTTGTCACGACCACGTTTTTATTTATACGCTGGTTTTGTTGGTTTTGAAAAGAACCTCGATTTCTTGGTTTAAAATTGTTACTGTTATTTCTATTTTTATAATTTTGAGGTTTTGACTCCTCCGAGTGTTCAAAACTTCGCCTTTTTGAGGCGTTCTCAGACACCTCAATCCGACGAAGCTTGTTCAGCCCAAAATATTGCTTTCTCATTGCCTCCACCTCGAGGGCTTTGGCCGTTGCCTCCCGCAGAGAAGTGAGGCCCGATGTTCCAACGGCCATTTTAATTTCTGGATCACTAATTGCATTTAAAAAGGCTTGAGTAGCTAATAAATTACGAGACGGCTCGTGATCTGGCAATGCTACACGTGAAAGCCGTTCTATATCCTGGCTAAGAGACGCGAGGTCTTCGTCTCGTCCTTGTCTCCTAGTCTGTAATTGAGCCGTGTACAGTTTCGTCAAGTGGTCATTCCCGTATCTTAACTTTAATGCAGAACTAAGTTTTTCGTAATCAGAAATTTCTTCTTCAGACAATGCCGTTAAAACATTCAGAGCCGGCGTCCGAAGACAAGAAGCAAGGCTGTGGGCCCTCATGGCGGAGTCCCACTGATTATGTTTAGCATTTGTATTAAATTGACGTTCGTACTCCGCCCATGGAATCTTTCCATCAAAAATTGGCGGTTTCAAAGGACAAAAGGATTTCTCATTAATCTGAGAAGTAACCCCAGGAAGTCTCCAATTATTTAATTGACTCAAATTAGAGTATTGAGGCTGAACCTGAGACAGAGGCTCGGAAAAATCAACCCCATTGTTTACTCTATGTCTACATACTGGGGATTCAATTACTCCCCTAGTAAAAGGCACAGACCTTGAATCTCGAACATCCTGGATTTGTCCTGGATGTCGGATCTCTTGAACAACGGAGACAGGAACAGGCAAGGGAACAGGAGAGGGAACAGGAGTAGCGACTCTAGAAACTTGTGGTGTAACAGCCAATCCTCCAGCGCCACTCATTTGATAAACGGATTGAAGGGCCGCCGCAGTCGTCCGAAGAAGGTCTTGGAGATTAGTTTCAGAACGCTCTCGAGCCTCCCCTTGCTCTTGAAGCAGCTGGATTGATTGTTGCTGTTGTTGTTTTGCGGCTTCTTGTTGTTGTCTTGCCGCTTCTTGTTGTTGTGTTAAGATCTTTAATAGATCAAGTTGAGAAACCGTCGAAGGAGTTCAAAGAAGGTCCACAGAAGGTGTTGAAATTTCTTCCGGAACCCTCGGATTTTCTATGAGAGAAGATTCTTCTCCACTTTCTCTTCGACGTGAGCGCGTCATACGACTACAACTCATTGTTTATTACACGCACTGAATCGACTTAATTAACAAGAACTCAAGATCCCGCTTCTGACACCAATGTAACGTTTTAGGCGTTACGTTAATAAAATATGGATCCGCGAGTTTACTTATTATCAAATCAAAGGCGTGAACAAAAATATCGTGATAAATGCTTTCAATGCAATATACGTGTTTCTTGTCTAAAGTCTGAAACAAGACTGTTTTTACAATAATATCGGTTGGCGCAGCAACCTTATTCTTTTTAAAGACATAATAGGTTTATAAAAGTCTTTTATCTATGCTGACTACTAGATCATTAAAGAGGGGGCAAAACGGGTGATTTCACCCTTTGTAACAATATATATATACATATATATATATTTATATATACACACATATACATATATATATATATATATATATATATATATATATATATATATATATATTTAAATATATACACGTATATTATAATTTTTAAATTACTTTTGAAAAGAGGGAAATTGAAAAAAAAAAAAATTTTTCTCACGTTATTTCAATTTTTTAAAATTATGTATATTTATTAGGAAAATCCTAAATATTTCTAATTATCCGCTTATTTTTTATTCTATTTCATTTCTTCATAATTTCTTTCATTCATGATCATTTTTTATTTTATTACATGATTTACCTCAATTGCCTTCATTGACATTCTATTATATGGATGTATAATATGAATATATGTGAATAAATATATATATATATACATATATATATATATGAATATACATATGTATATTATAATTTTCAATTTACTTTTAAAAAGAGGGATATTAAAAAAAAAAAAATTTTTTTTCTCTTTATTTCAATTTTTGAATATTATGTAAAATTATGAGGAAAATCCTGAATATTTCTTATTATCCGCTTATTTTTTATTCTACTTCATTTTTTCATAATTTTTTTCATTCATAATTATTTCTTATTTTGATACATGATTTACCTCAATGACCTTCATTTGTATTCTATTATATGGATGTATAATATGAATATATGTGAATAAATATATATATATATATACATATATATATATATATAAATATACATATGTATATTATAATTTTCAATTTACTTTTAAAAAGAGGGATATTGAAAAGAAAAAAATTTTTTTTCTCTTTATTTCAATTTTTGAATATTATGTAAAATTATTAGGAAAATCCTGAATATTTCTAATTATCCGCTTATTTTTTATTCTTTTCAATTTTTTTCTAATTTCTGTCATTCATAATTATTTTTTAGTTTATTACATGATTTACCTTAATTACCTTCATTTATATTACATTATATGGATGTATAATATAAATATATGTGAATAAATATATGTATATATATAAATATATATATAGATATACATACTCATATGATAATTTTCAATTTACTTTTAAAAAGAGGAAAATTAAAAGAAAAAAAATTTTTTCTCACATTATTTCAATTTTTTGAAATTATGTATAATTTTTAGGAAAATCCTAAATATTTCTGATTATCCGCTTATTTTTTATTCCATTTCATTTTTTCATAATTTCTTTCATTCATGATCATTTTTCATTTTGCTACATGATTTACCTCAGTTAGCTTCATGTATATTCTATTATATGGATGTATAATATGAATATATGTGAATAAATATATATATATATGCATATATATATATATAAACATATATATGTATATTATAATTTTCAATTTACTTTTAAGAAGAGGGAAATTGAAAAAAAAAATTTTTTCCACAATATTTCAATTTTTCAAATATATGAATAATTATTAGAAGAATCCTGAATATTTTTAATTATTCGCTTATTTTTCATTTCATCTCATTTTTTTATAATTTTTTAAATTCACAATCATTTTTTATTTTATTACTTTATTCACCTCAATTGCTTTCATTTATATTCCATTATATTAATGTATAATATAAATATATATAAATATATATAAACATATATATGTATATATATATATATGTATATATATGTATATACACATATATATATATATATATATATATATACACATAAATATATATACGTATATTATAATTTTCAATTTACCTTTAAAAAGAGGAAAATTGAAAAAAAAAAAAATTTTTCTCACATTATTTCAATTGTTAGAATTATGTATAATTATTAGGAAAATTCTGAATTCTTCTGATTATCCGCTGATTTTTTATTCTATTTCGTTTTTTCATAATTTCTCTCATTCATGATCATTTTGCATTTTATTACATGATTTACCTTAATTAGCTTCATTTATATTCTATTATATGGATGTATAATATAAATATATGTGAATGAATATATACATATATATACATATATATATAAATATATATGTATATTATAATTTTCAATTCACCTTTAAAAAGAGGGATATTGAGAAAAAAAAAATTTTCCTCCTCATTATTTCAATTTTTTGAAATTATATAAAATTATTAGGAAAATCCTAAATATATCTGATTATCCGCTTATTTTTTATTTCATTTCATTTTTTCATAATTTCTCTCATTCATGATCATTTTTTATTTTATTACATGATTTACCTTAATAACCTACATTTATATTCTATTATATGGATGTATAATATAAATATATGTGAATAAATATATGTATATATATATATATAAATATATATACTTATATTATAATTTCCAATTTACTTTTAAAAAGAGGGAAATTGAAAAAAAAAAAATTTTTCACATTATTCCATTTTTTTGAAATTATGTATAATTATTAGGAAAATCCTAAATATTTCTAATTATCCGCTTATTTTTTATTCCATTTCATTTTTTCATAATTTCTTTCATTTATGATCATTTTTTATTTTACCACATGATTGACCTTAATTAGCTTCATTTATATTCTATTATATGGATGTATAATATAAATATATGTGAATAAATATATATATATATATACATATATAGATATAAATATATATATGTATATTATAATTTTCAATTTACTTTCAAAAGGAGGGAAATTAAAAAAAAAAAAAAATTTTTTATCATGTCAATTTTTTAAAATTAGGTAAAATTATTAGGAAAATCCTGAATATTTCTAATTATCCGCCTATTTTTTATTATATTTCATTTTTTCATACCTTCTTTTATTCATAATTATTTTGTATTTTATTACATCATTCACCTTAATTACCTTCATTCATATTCTATTATATGGATGTATAATATAAATATATGTAAATTAATATATGTGTATATATATATATATATATATATATATATATATATATATATATATATATGACTATATATATGTATATTATGATTTTTAATTCACTTTTAAAAGAAGGGAAATTGAAAAAAAAAAAATTTTGCTAACGTTATTTCAATTTTTTGAAATTATGTATATTTATTAGGAATATCCTAAATATTTCTAATCATCCGCTCATTTTTTATTTTATTACATGATTCGCCTCAATTACCTTCATTTATATTCTATTATATGAATGTATAATATAAATATATGTGAATAAATATATGTATATATACATATATATAAATATATATACTTATATTATAATTCCCAATTTACTTTTAAAAAGAGGAAAATTGAAAAAAAAAAATTTTTTTCACATTATTTTATTTTTTTGAAATTATGTATAATTATTAGGAAAATCCTAAATATTTTCAATTATCCGCTTGTTTTTTATTCCATTTCATTTTTTTATAATTTGTTCCATTCATAATCATTTTTTATTAGATTACATGATGTACCTCAATTACCTTCATTTATATTCTATTATATGGATGTATAATATAAATATATGTGAATAAATATATACATATATATACATATATATATATATAAATATATATATGTATATTATAATTTTCAATTTACCTTCAAAAAGAGGAAAGTTGAAAAAAAAAAAATGTTTCTCACATTATTTCAATTTTTAGAATTATGTATAATTATGAGGAAAATCCTGAATTCTTCTGATTATCCGCTTATTTTTTATTCTATTTCAATTTTTCATAATTTCTCTCATCCATGATCATTTTTCATTTTATTACATGATTTACCTTAATCAGCTTCATTTATATTCTATTACATGGATGCATAATATAAATATATGTGAATAAATATATACATATATATACATATATATATAAATATATATATGTATATTATAATTTTCAATTCACCTTTAAAAAAAGGGATATTGAAAAAAAAAAAATTTTCCTCCTCATTATTTCAATTTTTTGAAATTATATAAAATTATTAGGAAAATCCTAAATATTTCTGATTATCCGCTTATTTTTTATTCTATTTCGGTTTTTCATAATTTCTCTCATTCATGATCATTTTTTATTTTATTACATGATTTACCTTAATTAGCTTCATTTGTATTCTATTATATGGATGTATAATATAAATATATGTAAATAAATATATGTATATATATATATATATATATATATATATATATATATATATAAATATGAATACCTATATTATAATTTCCGAATTACTTTTAAAAAGAGGGAAATTGAAAAAAAAAAAATTTTTCCCACGATATTTCAATCTTTTAAAATTATGTATAATTATCACAAAAATCCTGAATATTTCTAATTATCCGCTTATTTTTTATTCTATTTCATTTTTTCATAATTTCTTCCATTCATAATCATTTTTTATTTTATTACATGATTTACCTAAATTACCTTCATTTATGTTCTATTATATGGATGTATAATATAAATATCTGTGAATAAATATATATATATATATATATATACATATGTATAAATATAAATATATAAACGTATATTATAATTTTCAATTTACTTTTAAAAAGAGGGAAATTAAAAGGAAAAAAATTGTTTTTCTCATTATTCCAATTTTTCAAAAGTATGTAAAATTATTAGGAAAATACTGAATATTTCTAATTAGCCGCTTATTTTTCATTCTATTTCATTTTTTCATAATTTCTTTCGTTCATAATTATTTTTTATTCTATTACATGACTTACCTTAATTACCTTCATTTATATTCTATTATATGAATGTATAATATAAATATATATAAATATATATATACATATATATGTGTATATATGTATGTATATTATGATTTTCAATTTACTTTTGAAAAAAGGGAAATTGAAAAAAAAAAAATCTTTTTCACATTATTTCGATTTTTTAAAATTATGTATAATTTTCAGGAAAATCCTAAATATTTCTAGTTATCCGCTTATCTTTTATTCCATTTCATTTTTTCATAATTTCTTTCATTCAAGATCATTGTTTATTTTACTACATGATTTACCTTAATTAGCTTCATGTATATTCTATTATATGGATGTATAATATGAATATATGTGAATAAATATATATATATATGCATATATATATATAAATATATATATGTATATTATAATTTTCAATTAACTTTTAAAAAGAGGGAAATTGAAAGAAAAAAAATTTTTTTTTCATTATTTCAATTTTTCAAAATCAGGTCAAATTATTAGGAAAATCCTGAATATTTTTAATTTTCCGCTCATTTTCTATTCCATTTCATTTTTACACAATTTCTTTCATTCATGATCATTTTTTAATTTACTACATGATTTACCATAATTAGCTTCATTTATATTCTATTATGTGGATGTATAATATAAATATATGTGAATAAATATATGTATAAATATATGTATATAAATATATATACTCATATTATGACTTTCAATTTACTCTTAAAAAGGGGGAAATTGAAGAAAAAAAATTTCTCTCACATTATTTCAATTTTTTAAAATTATGTATAATTATGAGAAAATCCTAACTATTTCTAATTATCCGCTTATTATTTATTCTATTTCATTTTTTCATAATTTCTTTCATTCATAATTATTTCTTATTTTAATACATGATTTACCTCAATTACCTTCATTTGTATTCTATTATATGGATGTATAATATGAATATATGTGAATAAATATATATATATATACATATATATGTATATAAATATACATATGTATATTATAATTTTCAATTTACTTTTAAAAAGAGGGATATTGAAAGAAAAAAAAAATTTTTTTTCTCTTTATTTCAACTTTTGAATATTATGTAAAATTATTAGGAAAATCCTGAATATTTCTAATTATCCGCTTATTTTTTATTCTTTTCAATTTTTTTTTAATTTCTTTCATTCATAATTATTTTTCAGTTTATTACATGATTTACCCTTATTACCTTCATTTATATTACATTATATGGATGTATAATATAAATATATGTGAATAAATATATGTATATATATAAATATATATATAGATATACATACTCATATTATAATTTCCAATTTACTTTTAAAAAGAGGGAAATTGAAAGAAAAAAAATTTCTTCCACAATATTTCAATTTTTCAAAATTATGTATAATCATCAGAAAAATCCAAAATATTTCTAATTATTCGCTTATTTTTCATTTCATTTCATTTTTTTATAATTTTTTCCATTCACAATCATTTTTTATTTTATTACATTATTTACCTCAATTACCTCCATTTATGTTCCATTATATGGATGTATATTATGAATGTATGTCAAAAAATATATGTATACATGTATATATAAATATATATATATACATATATATATATATATATATATATATATATATATATATATATATATATATATATATATATATATATATATATATATATATATATATGTACGTATGAATATATATATGTATATTATAATTTTCAATTTACTTTAAAAAAGAGGGAAATTGAAAGAAAAAAATTTTTCCCACAATATTTTAGTTTTTTAATATTATGTATAATTATGAGAAAAATCCTAAATATTTTCAATTATTTGCTTATTTTATATTTTATTTCATTTTTCTATAATTTTTTCCATTCACGATCATTTTTTATTTTATTACATTATTTACCTCAATTACCTTCGTTTATATTCTATTATAATAATGTATAATATAAATATATATAAATATATATGTACATATATATGTATATATATATATATATATATATATATATATATATATATATATATATATATATATATATATATATGTGTATGTATATATATATACATATATATATATATAAATATATATATGTATATTATAATTTTCAATTTACTTCTAAAAAGAGGAAAATTAGAAGAAAAAAAATTTTTCTGACATCATTTCAATTTTTAAAATTATGTATAATTATTAGGAAAATCCCAAATATTTCTAATTATCCGCTTATTTTTTATTCCATTTCATTTTTTCATAATTCCTTTCATTCATAATCATTTTTTATTTTATTACATGATTCACTTTAATTACTTTCATTTATATTCTATTATAAGGATGTATAATATAAATATATGTGAATAAATATATGTATATATATATATATATAAATATATATACTTATATTATAATTTCCAATTTACTTTTAAAAAGAGGAAAATTGACAAAAAAAAAATTTTTCTCACATTATTTCAATTTTTAAAATTATGTATAATTATTAGGAAAATCCTGAATGTTTCTGATTATCCGCTCATTTTTTATTCTATTTCATTTTTTCATAATTTCTTTCATTCATAATCATTTTTTATTTTATCACATGATTCAACCTGATTACCTTCATTTATATTCTATTATATGAATGTATAATATGAATATATGTGAATAAATGTATATATATAAATGTATATATGCATATATATATATGTAAATATATATATGTATATTATTATTTTCAATTTACCTTTGTAAAGAGGGAAATTGAAAAAAAAAAATTTCTTCCACTATATTTCAATTTTTTAAAATTATTTATAATTATTAGAAAAATCCTGAATATTTCTAACTATCCGCTTCTTTTTTATTCTATTTCATTTTTTCATAATTTCTTTCATTCATAATCATTTTTTATTTCATTACATGATTCAACCTGATTACCTTCATTTATATTCTATTATATGGATGTATAATATGAATAAATGTGAATAAATATATATATATATACATATGTATATATATAGATATATAAACGTATATTATAATTTTCAATTCACTTTTAAAAAGAGGGAAATTGAAAGAAAAAAAAATTTTTTCCTCATTATTCCAATTTTTCAGAAGTATGTAAAATTATTAGGAAAATCCTGAATATTTCTAATAATCCGCTTATTTTTTATTCTATTTCATTTTTTCATAATTCCTTTCGTGCATAATTATTTTTCATTTTATTACATGATTTACCTTAATTACCTTTATTTATATTCTATTATATGAATGTATAATATAAATATATATAAATATATATATACATATATATGTGTATATATGTATGTATATTATGATTTTCAATTTACTTTCAAAAAGAGGAAAATTGAAGAAAAAAAAATTTTTCTCACATTATTTCAATTTTTAAAATTATGTATAATTATTAGGAAAATCCCAAATATTTCTGATTATCCGCTTATTTTTTATTCTTTTTCATTTTTTCATAATTTTTCTCATTCATGATTATTTTTTATTTTATAACATGATTTACCTTAATTAGCTTCATTTACATTCTATTACATGGATGTATAATATAAATATATGTAAATAAATATATGGATATATATCTATATATATATAAACATATATATGTATATTATAATTTTCAATTTACTTTTAAGAAGAGGGAAATTGAAAAAAAAAAATTTTTCCCACAATATTTCAATTTTTCAAAATTATGATAAATTATTAGAAAAATCCTCAATATTTTGAATTATTCGCTTATTTTTCATTTAATCTCATTTTTTTATAATTTTTTCCATTCACAATCATTTTCTATTTTATTACATTATTTACCTCAATTGCCTTCATTTATATTCCATTATATTAATGTATAATATAAATATATATAAATATATATAAACATATATATGTATATTTATATATATGTATATATATGTATATACACATATATATATATATATATATATATAGATATATATATATATATATACACATAAATATATATACGTATATTATAATTTTCAATTTACCTTTAAAAAGAGTAAAATTGAAAAAAAAAAAATTTTTCTCACATTATTTCAATTTTTAAAATTATGTATAATTATTAGGAAAATTCTGAATTCTTCTGTTTATCCGCTTATTTTTTATTCTATTTCGTTTTTTCATAATTTCTCACATTCATGATCATTTTTCATTTTATTACATGATTTACCTTAATAACCTTCATTTATATTCTATTATATGGATGTATAATATAAATATATGTGAATAAATATATGTATATATATATATATATGTATATAAATGAATATACATATATTATACTTTCCAATTTACTTTTAAAAAGAGGGAAATTGAAAAAAAAAAATTTTTTCCACAATATTTCAATTTTTTAAAATTATGCATAATTATTGGAAGAATCCTGAATATTCTCAATTATTTGCTTATTTTTCATTTTATTTCATTTTTTCATAATTTTTTCCATTCACAATCATTTTTTATTTTAATACATTATTTACCTCAAATACCTTCATTATATTCTATTATATTAATGTATAATATAAATATAGATAAACATATATATACATATATATATATAAATATATACATGTAAATATATATATATATATATATATATATATATATATATATATATATATATACAGGGTGTCCCTAAATTGCCTCCCACGGACTAGCCAGCATGATACCTCGTTAAAATCCAACCGAGAATTTTTTTTCCGGAAGCTCGTCCGACGCGTAGTTATTGAATTATAAGCGATAGCGCTAGGCCAATCAGAGTGCACCATTTCATCTAGATTTGCCGCCACGGATATTGCTGTTTTGTTCGTCTGGGTGAATTATTATTATTCGTTTACGAATTAAATATCGGCACCTCCCCTCGCACCCTGTTGTACCCCTTCTCGAGCGCTGACCTCGGTATTGTTGCCGCGGCATACGCTGCCGGCCGCACATCCATGGGCGCACACTTGTGTGTGTAAACAGAAGCGCATCCTCAAGCATAAGGGGTACAGCAGCGAAAGAGGGGAGGTGCCGATATTTAATTCGTATACAAATAATAATAATTCACCCAGACGAACAAAACAGCAATTTCCGTGGCGGCAAATCTAGATGAAATGGTGCACTCTGATTGGCCTAGCGCTATCGCTTATAATTCAAAAACTATGCGTCGGACGATCTTCCGGAAAAGAAATTCTCGGTTTGATTTTAACGAGGTATTATGCTGGCTAGCCCGTGGGAGGCAATTTAGGGACACCCTGTATATATATATATATACATATATGTATGTATATTATAATTTTCAATTTACTTTTAAAAAGAGGGAAATTGAACAAAAAAAAATTTTTCCACAATATTTCAATTTTTCAAAATTATGTATAATTATGAGAAAATCCCAAATATCTCTAATTATCCGCTTTTTTTTTATTCTATTTCATTTCTTCATAATTTCTTTTATTCATGATCATTTTTTAGTTCATTACATGATTTACCTTAATTACCTTCATTTATATTCCATTATATGGATGTATAATGTGAATATATGTGAATAAATATATATATATATACATATATATATATATGAATATATATAAGTATATTATAATTTTCAATTTACTTTTAAAAAAAGGGAAATTGAAAAAAAAAAAAATTTTTTTTTCATCATTCCAATTTTTTCAAATTATGTAAAATTATTAGGAAAATCGTGAATATTTCTGATTATCCGCTTATTTTTCATTCCATTTCATTTTTTCATAATTTCTTCCATTCATGATCATTTTTTATTTTACTACATGATTTACCATAATTAGCTTCATTTATATTCTATTATGTGGATGTATAATATAAATATATGTGAATAAATATATGTATAAATATATGTATATAAATATATATACTCATATTATGACTTCCAATTTACTTTTAAAAAGAGGGAAATTGAAAAAAAAAAAAAATTTTTACATTATTTCATTTTTTTGAAATTATGTATAATTATTAGGAAAATCCTAAATATTTTCAATTATCCGCTTGTTTTTTATTCTATTTCATTTTTTTACAATTTGTTCCATTCATAATCATTTTTTATTTCATTACATTATTTACCTCAATTACCTTCATTTATATTCTATTATATTAATGTATAATATAAATATATATAAATATATATATACATATATATGTGTATATATATATGTGTCGGAGAAAAATAAAGAGGATGCATCATCAAGTGAATTGGAAACTTGAACTTTGAATGAGTCCGCCGTATTAAGCGTCAAGCGTTATTCAACATGCTTTGAATATAGAACAAACAAATGAATTGTTTCTAACAACGCTTGAATGAAATCGACAGTCACGGAAAAGCAAGCGAATTGACCGGACGTGTTGAGATCATCGCGCTTTCTATAATGAACAATCCACAAATTGGAAATCCTACATCCTCTCCGCCTTTCCGAGGCTTCACCCCGACATCAGAAGTGGGATCAGAATCTGCTTCTCACCGACCAGAATCTGCTTCTCGCCGATCAGAATCTGCTCCTCACCGACCAGAATCTGCTTCCCGCCGATCAGAATCTGCTTCTCACCGACCAGAATCTGCTTCTCGCCGATCAGAATCTGCTTCTCACCGAGAAGAGAGACCTGACGACGCAAAATGGCAAATGCTTTTGCAACAGCAGCAAAATAATTTCATGCAGATTATTGAGGCAATGAAGAAACCTTCTCAGACGAAAATCGAGTTACCTGACTTTGACCCAGAAAAAGTGAGCGATACTCGAGCTTGGATTCGTACGGCAGACATGTGTATGTCGGAGCATCCGTTAGAAGGAGCGTCGCTCATGAACGCTTTGAGCCGTGCGATGAAAGGAGAGGCATTATTCTGGCTGACCCAAAACGTATTTGCCGGAATAAATTGGAATGAATTTAAAGAAATATTTTCTCTACGATTTGAATGTCCGGAAACCCTCGCTGCTTTCTTAATGAATATCAATCAAGGAAGGCCAAAGGAAGGAGAATGTATCGCCGCTTATTCAGCCACTGTGATAACCTCGTTGATGAACCGATGGAAGAATCTCTCTATGGAACAGATTGCTGTGTCCTTCGTCCTCAGTCACATTTCTCAATTTGAACCACGACTTCAACGCCTTGCTTTCACGGAAGAAATTGAGACACGGAATAAATTACAAAAAGAATTGAAGGCGGTATATTACTTGAAGAGGAAAAACTCGGAACTTCACACTGAACAACGTCACAGCGAAGCAAAAAGATTTAAAGAAAAATCGTCTACCAGCCTTCTGAAATGTTTCTCCTGTGGAAAGATCGGGCATAAATCGTCTGTGTGCTATCAAAGAAAAGAGAAAAAAGCAGCATCAAATGTGTGGCAGAGAGATGCATCTACAAGCAGTGACACGAGGAAGCCTATAACCTGTTTCAAGTGCAAGGAACCTGGGCATTATTCTTCGCAATGTCCTGGAATGAATAAGAAGCCATCGTCAGGACGCTTCAACGGATCCAATATCGAACGACGAGTGGATATTTGTGAAGTGAATTCGCCTTCTGGCATTTCGAGGCATGCAGGTGAGCAGTTTTCATTTAATTTTGATTCTGGAGCCGAATGTTCTTTAATAAAAGAATCAGTGTCGTCAAGGTTCTCCGGGAAAAGACTTGATAATATCGTCACTATGACTGGAATTGGACAAACAAGTGTCCATAGTAGTTTGCAAATTCTTACCAAAGTAAACATTGACGACATTGCCCTAGAAATTCTTTTTCATGTTCTGCCAAGTCATTATTTGAGGAGTGATATTTCGATTGGTCGTGAAATTTTGAGTCAGGGTTTGACTGTGCTTGTATCTTCTAACGAATTGAAATTAATGCGTGAAATCCGTGTCGATGCTTGCAAAATTGGAGAATCAATCGAAGTAAATTTTGACAAAATTGAGACTGACATTTCTTTTGAGTCAAAAGAACGGTTGCTCTCAATTTTACAAGAATTTAGAGAGCATTTTATAACCGGTACACCAAAGCAACCTGCTAAAACGGACCCAATGCAAATTCGCCTGAAAGATCCAAATAAGACGGTATATAGACGTCCATATAGATTGAGCCACGATGAACAAAAAATAGTTCAAAATAAAATCAAAGAGTTACTTGCAGCAAACGTAATTCGCCCAAGCTCATCTCCATTCGCTAGCCCTATCCTTCTCGTGAAGAAAAAGGACGGGTCAGACAGAATGTGTGTAGATTATCGAGAACTAAACGATAATACTGTACCTGACAGATTCCCATTGCCACTAATTTCTGACCAAGTAAATAGGTTACATGGGGCGAAATACTTTTCTAGCTTAGATATGGCATCTGGATTCCATCAGATCCCTATCCATGAAAATTCAATCGAATATACAGCTTTCATTACTCACAATGGACAGTATGAATATCTGTCCATGCCATTCGGGCTTCGAAATGCACCATCTGTTTTCCAGAGGGCCGTTTACAAGGCTTTGGGAGAATTGGCGAATAGTTTTGTCATTATTTACATGGATGATATTCTTATTGTTGCATCCAATGAGGACGAAGCCCTGGAGAGGTTGAAGCTTGTATTAAAAGTTTTGATAGATATCGGCTTTACTTTCAACATCAAAAAATGCTCTTTCTTAAAACAAAAAGTAGAGTATCTCGGTTATGAAGTTTGCAACGGAGAAATCCGACCAAATAAGAAGAAAATTTTAGCTTTAATATCTTTACCCGCTCCTAAAACGGTAACACAATTACGGCAATTCATTGGTTTGGCATCTTACTTCCGTCAATTCATTCCAAGGTTCTCTCAAATTGCGGTTCCTTTATACGCGCTAACTTCCGCAACAAAAGGAAACATTGAATGGAAAGAATTACATGAGAATATTAGAACACAAATAATTTCAGTACTTACCAATGAGCCAGTACTGACAATATTTGACCCGAATTGTCTTACTGAATTACATACTGATGCAAGTTCGATGGGCTATGGGGCAATTCTAATGCAAAAAAAAGAAAATATATTGCGCGTGATTGCTTATTTTAGTAAACGTACTTCACCAGCTGAATCGAAATATCATTCGTACGAGTTGGAAACACTTGCTGTTGTTAACGCGGTTAAACATTTTCGACACTTTTTATACGGACGCAAATTTCTTGTCGTCACAGATTGCAACTCTCTGCAATCTTCGAGAAAAAAAAAAGATCTTACTCCGAGAGTGCATAGATGGTGGGCTTTTCTTCAAGCTTTCGATTTCGATATAGTATACCGAAATGGAAAGAAAATGAGTCATGCGGACTTCTTTTCGAGAAATCCGTTACCAGATTCAATAAAAGAAAATTATAATAAACCCGAGCACAAAGAGGTCATTTAACTAATCTCTCAAATACATGGCTTTTTGCTGAACAGCAACGTGATGAAGAAATTTCAAAATTAATTAAAAATTTAACTGAAGAAAAGTTGAATGACGAATTAGCAAAAACTTACGAATTACGCTCTGGAATTCTTTTTCGTAAAATACAAAGACACGGGAAAACGCGATCTCTACCTATTTTGCCACGAGCGTACAGATGGTCAGTTATTAACGCTACCCATGAAGCATTGGTACATTTAGGATGGGAAAAGACCCTTGAGAAAATTTATGATTCATTCTGGTTTGACGGAATGTCAAGATATGTTCGAAAATTCGTTGAAAATTGTTTGACATGTAAAATTTCCAAAACAAATTCGGGAAAAATTCAGGCTGAATTGCATCCCATTCCTAAAGTCGCAATTCCTTGGAATACCATTCACATTGACGCTACTGGCAAATTAAGTGGTAAAAATGATAAGAAAGAGTACGTTTTCGTTTTAATTGATTCTTTCACCAAATTTGTTCTTCTTCGTCATACATTGCATATTGATACTAGCAATAGCATTAAATCATTGAAATCTGGTATTTCTCTAT
Source organism: Neodiprion lecontei (assembly GCF_021901455.1). Classification (NCBI taxonomy): domain Eukaryota; kingdom Metazoa; phylum Arthropoda; class Insecta; order Hymenoptera; family Diprionidae; genus Neodiprion; species Neodiprion lecontei. The sequence continues at coordinate 48,916 of NW_025791829.1, forward strand.
TTGGCTCTCCCACTCGCGTAATTGCGGACCAGGGTCGTTGTTTCGCGAATAGTGATTTTCGAGAATTTTGTTTGGCTCACAATATTAAGTTGCACTTGATTGCAACTGGAAGCTCGCGCGCAAATGGTCAGGTGGAGCGAGTAATGAGCACTCTAAAGAACATGCTAACTACCGTAGAAATAACCGGCGACCGGTCTTGGCAGGATGCATTGCCTGATGTACAATTAGCACTAAATTGCACGATCAACCGAGTCACAAAATCTAGTCCTCTCGAATTAATGATAGGAAAAGTCGCCAGACCTCTTGAGCTCATGTTTGTTTCTGAGGAGGAGTATGTGGAGGACTTATCTGAAATTAGAACACTTGCAATCGAGAATATTAACAAAAATGCAGAATATGAGAAGGAAAGGTTTGACCGAACAAAGGCAAAAGTAATCAAATTTTCTTTGAACGAATTTGTTCTTTCAAAGAATGAAGAGAGAAATCAAACAAAATTAGATGCAAAATACAAAGGCCCGTATAAAATTATTGAAGTGTTAGAGGGCAACAGATATCTTTTGAAAGCTTTGAATTCCAATCGTACATTTAAATACGCACATGACCGGATGCGAAAAATGCCAGAGGGTAACATTCCGGAAGAATTGGAAATGAGTAAAGAAAATTTTGAATAATGAAATATTTAAGTGTGTAAATATTTGAAGTGTAAACTAAATACATGATTACTTTTGGAAAAATTGTTTACATGAAAGTTTGTAGCCGTAGCTCGGTCGAAATCGGAATTTCTTCGATGAAACCGTGAGTGTGCGGTGGGGAGCTTCATGTAACAGTTGTGTCAGAAAAATCACTCAAGGGAAGTGATTAGACATTGACCACTCAAGGGAAATGGTCAAGAACATTTGTCACTCAAGGGAAGTGATAGAAATGTTAGTCACTCAAGGGAAGTGATAGAAATGTTGGTCACTCAAGGGAAGTGAACGAAATGTGAAAAATGTATTTAGTCTTTAAAATTATCCATATGTATCAAAATTAATTGCTTTGTCGATAAATGTGGGATTGGAACTGAAATTTAAGTTTTCTGTTCGATA
>NW_025791830.1:0-27500 GCF_021901455.1 Neodiprion lecontei
TAAAATAAAAAATATGCGACTAATTAAAAATATACAGAATTTTTCTAATAATTATACATGATTTTGAAAAATTGAAATAAAGTGAGAAAAATTTTTTTTTTTTTTCAATTTTCCATTTCTTGAAAGTAAATTGAAAATTATAATATTCATACGTATATATATATGTATATATATATATATATATATGTATATATGTATTTGTATATATTTATATTACACATCGATATAATAGAATATAAATGAAGGTAATTGAGGTAAATAATGTAATAAAATAAAAAATGATTGTGAATGGAAAAAATCATAAAAAATGAAATAAAATAAAAAATAAGCAAATAATTAAAAATATTCAGGATTCTTCTAATAATTATACATATTTTTGAAAAATTGAAATAATGTAAGAAAAATTTTTGTCTAGTCAATTTCCCATTTTTTAAAAGTAATCTGGAAATCATAATATAAATATGTATATACGTATATATGTATATATATATACATAGACATATATATATACATATATATGTATATATTTATTTATATGTATTTATAATATACATTGATTTAATAGAATATAAATGAAGGTGATTGAGGTAAATAATGTAATAAAATAAAAAATGATTGTGAATCAAAAAAATTATGAAAAAAATAAAATAAAATAAAAAATGTGCGAATGATCAAAAATATTCAGGATTCTTCTAATGATTATACATAATTTTGAAAAATTGTAATAATGTAAGAAAAATTTTTTTTCTTTTATTTTTCCTCTTTTTGAAAGTAAATTGAAAATTATAATATTCATACGTATATATATATGTATATATATATATATATATATATATGTATATATGTATTTGTATATATTTATATTACACATCGATATAATAGAATATAAATGAGGGTAATCGAGGTGAATAATGTAATAAAATAAAAAATGATTGTGAATGGAAAAAATCATGAAAGAATGAAATAAAATAAACACTAAGCGAATAATTGACAACTTTCAGGATTTTCCCAATGATTATACATAATTCTGAAAAATCGAAATAACGTGAAAAAAATTTTTTTTTTTTCAATTTCCCATTTTTTAAAAGTAAATTGAAAATTACAATATACATATGTGTATATATATATGTATATGTAGACACATATATATATATATATACATATATGTGTGTATATATATATATGTATACATATATATATACATATACATATATATGTATATATATATTCATATATACTTATATTATACGTTAATATAATAAAATATAAATGAAGGTAATTGAGGTGAATAATGTGATAAAATAAAAAACGATTGTGAATGAAAAAAATTATAAAAAAATAAAGTAAAATAAAAAATATGCGACTAATTAAAAATATTCAGAATTTTTCTAATAATTATACGTGATTTTGGAAAATTGAAATAACGTGAGAAAATTTTTTTTTTTTTTTCAATTTCCCATGTCTTCAAAGTCAATTGAAAATTATAATATGCATACGTATATATATATGTATACATATATATATATATATATAAGTGTATATATATATTTATATATATTTATATTATACATCGATATAATAGAATATGAATGAAGGTCATTGAGGTAAATAATGTTATGAAATGAAAAATGATTGTTAATGGGAAAAATCATTGAAAAATTAAATAAAATAAACAATAAGCGAATAATTAAAAATATTCAGGATTATTCTAATGATCATACATAATTTTGAAAAATTAAAATTATGCGAGAAAGATTTTTTTTCTCCCAATTTCCCATTTTTTAAAAGTAAATTGAAAATCATAATATACATACGTATATATACATATATATGTATATATATATATATATATAGATATATATATATATATATATATATATATTTATATATATGTATATATATGTATAAATATGTGTATATATATATATAGATATATATGTATATAGATATATATTTATATATATTTATATTATACATTAATATAATGACATATGAATTAAGGCAATTGGGGTAAATAATGTAATTAAATAAAAAATGATCGTGAATGAAAAAAATTATGAAAAAAATTAAATAAAACAAAAAATATGCGAATTATTAAAAATATTCAGGATTTTTCTGATGATCATCCATAGTTTTGAAAAATTGAAATAATGTGAGAAAACTTTTTTTTTTCAATTTCCCTCTTTTTGGAAGTAAATTGAAAATTATAATATACATATGCATATATATATGTATATATATGTAAACATATATATACATACATATATATATATATACATGTATATGTATGTATATATCTATATATATATATATTATACAATAATATAATAGAATATAAACGAAGGTAATTGAGGTAAATAATGTAATAGTAAAATAAAAAATGATTGTGGATGAAAAAAATTATAGAAAAATTAAATGAAATAAAAAATATGCGAATGATTAAAAATATTCAGGATTTTCATAATAATTATACATAATTTTGAAAAATTGAAATAATGTAAGAAAAATTTTTTATCTTCAATTTCCCATTTTTTTAAAGTAAATTGAAAATTATAATATACATTTGTATATATATATGTATATATATACATATATATATATATATATATATATATATATATATATATATACATATAATTATATATATATATATATATATATATATATATATATATATATATATATATATGTGTGTATATATATTTATATACATATATATGCATTTATACAGATATATGTCTATATGTATATATTTATTCATATATATTCATATTATACATTAATATAATGGAATATAAATGAAGGTAATTGAGGTACATAATGTAATAAAATAAAAAATGTTTGTGAATGAAAAAAAATCATGAAAAAATAAAGTAAAACAAGCAATAAGCGAATAATTAAAAATATTCAGAATTTTTCTAATAATTATACATAATTTTGAAAAATTAAAATAACGTGAGAAAAATTTTTTTTTTTTCAATTTCTCATTTTTTAAAAGTCAATTGAAAATTATAATATACATATGTATGTATATATATATATACATCTATACATATATGTGTACACATATATATATATATATATATATATACATATATATATATATATATATGTATATATATATTCATATATATTTATATTATACATCAATATAATATAATATAAATGACGGTAATTGAGGTAAATAATGTAATAAAATAAAAAATGATTGTGGATGAAAAAAATTATAGAAAAATTAAATAAAATAAAAAATATGCGAATGATTAAAAATATTCAGGATTTTCATAATAATTATACATAATTTTGAAAAATTGAAATAATGTAAGAAAAATTTTTAATCTTCAATTTCCCATTTTTTTAAAGTAAATTGAAAATTATAATATACATTTGTATATATATATGTATATATATACATATATATATATATATATATATATATATATATATATATACATATAATTATATATATATATATATATATATATATATATGTGTGTATATATATATATATACATATATATGCATTTATACAGATATATGTCTATATGTATATATTTATTCATATATATTCATATTATACATTAATATAATGGAATATAAATGACGGTAATTGAGGTAAATAATGTCATAAAATAAAAAATGATTGTGAATGGAAAAAATTATAGAAAAATAAAGTAAAATAAAAAATATGCGACTAATTAAAAATATACAGAATTTTTCTAATAATTATACATGATTTTGAAAAATTGAAATAAAGTGAGAAAAATTTTTTTTTTTTTTCAATTTTCCATTTCTTGAAAGTAAATTGAAAATTATAATATTCATACGTATATATATATGTATATATATATATATATATATATGTATATATGTATTTGTATATATTTATATTACACATCGATATAATAGAATATAAATGAAGGTAATTGAGGTAAATAATGTAATAAAATAAAAAATGATTGTGAATGGAAAAAATCATAAAAAATGAATAAAATAAAAAATAAGCAAATAATTAAAAATATTCAGGATTCTTCTAATAATTATACATATTTTTGAAAAATTGAAATAATGTAAGAAAAATTTTTGTCTAGTCAATTTCCCATTTTTTAAAAGTAATCTGGAAATCATAATATAAATATGTATATACGTATATATGTATATATATATACATAGACATATATATATACATATATATGTATATATTTATTTATATGTATTTATAATATACATTGATTTAATAGAATATAAATGAAGGTGATTGAGGTAAATAATGTAATAAAATAAAAAATGATTGTGAATCAAAAAAATTATGAAAAAAATAAAATAAAATAAAAAATGTGCGAATGATCAAAAATATTCAGGATTCTTCTAATGATTATACATAATTTTGAAAATTGTAATAATGTAAGAAAAATTTTTTTTCTTTTATTTTTCCTCTTTTTGAAAGTAAATTGAAAATTATAATATTCATACGTATATATATATGTATATATATATATATATATATATGTATATATGTATTTGTATATATTTATATTACACATTAATTGAGGTGAATAATGTAATAAAATAAAAAATGATTGTGAATGGAAAAAATCATGAAAGAATGAAATAAAATAAACACTAAGCGAATAATTGACAACTTTCAGGATTTTCCCAATGATTATACATAATTCTGAAAAATCGAAATAACGTGAAAAAAATTTTTTTTTTTTCAATTTCCCATTTTTTAAAAGTAAATTGAAAATTACAATATACATATGTGGTATATATATATGTATATGTAGACACATATATATATATATATACATATATGTGTGTATATATATATATGTATACATATATATATACATATACATATATATGTATATATATATTCATATATACTTATATTATACGTTAATATAATAAAATATAAATGAAGGTAATTGAGGTGAATAATGTGATAAAATAAAAAACGATTGTGAATGAAAAAAATTATAAAAAAATAAAGTAAAATAAAAAATATGCGACTAATTAAAAATATTCAGAATTTTTCTAATAATTATACGTGATTTTGGAAAATTGAAATAACGTGAGAAAATTTTTTTTTTTTTTTCAATTTCCCATGTCTTCAAAGTCAATTGAAAATTATAATATGCATACGTATATATATATGTATACATATATATATATATATATAAGTGTATATATATATTTATATATATTTATATTATACATCGATATAATAGAATATGAATGAAGGTCATTGAGGTAAATAATGTTATGAAATGAAAAATGATTGTTAATGGGAAAAATCATTGAAAAATTAAATAAAATAAACAATAAGCGAATAATTAAAAATATTCAGGATTATTCTAATGATCATACATAATTTTGAAAAATTAAAATTATGCGAGAAAGATTTTTTTTCTCCCAATTTCCCATTTTTTAAAAGTAAATTGAAAATCATAATATACATACGTATATATACATATATATGTATATATATATATATATATATAGATATATATATATATATATATATATATATTTATATATATGTATATATATGTATAAATATGTGTATATATATATATAGATATATATGTATATAGATATATATTTATATATATTTATATTATACATTAATATAATGACATATGAATTAAGGCAATTGGGGTAAATAATGTAATTAAATAAAAAATGATCGTGAATGAAAAAAATTATGAAAAAAATTAAATAAAACAAAAAATATGCGAATTATTAAAAATATTCAGGATTTTTCTGATGATCATCCATAGTTTTGAAAAATTGAAATAATGTGAGAAAACTTTTTTTTTTCAATTTCCCTCTTTTTGGAAGTAAATTGAAAATTATAATATACATATGCATATATATATGTATATATATGTAAACATATATATACATACATATATATATATATACATGTATATGTATGTATATATCTATATATATATATATTATACAATAATATAATAGAATATAAACGAAGGTAATTGAGGTAAATAATGTAATAAAATAAAAAATGATTGTGGATGAAAAAAAATTATAGAAAAATTAAATGAAATAAAAAATATGCGAATGATTAAAAATATTCAGGATTTTCATAATAATTATACATAATTTTGAAAAATTGAAATAATGTAAGAAAAATTTTTTATCTTCAATTTCCCATTTTTTTAAAGTAAATTGAAAATTATAATATACATTTGTATATATATATGTATATATATACATATATATATATATATATATATATATATATATATATACATATAATTATATATATATATATATATATATATATATATATATATATATATATATATGTGTGTATATATATTTATATACATATATATGCATTTATACAGATATATGTCTATATGTATATATTTATTCATATATATTCATATTATACATTAATATAATGGAATATAAATGAAGGTAATTGAGGTACATAATGTAATAAAATAAAAAATGTTTGTGAATGAAAAAAAATCATGAAAAAATAAAGTAAAACAAGCAATAAGCGAATAATTAAAAATATTCAGAATTTTTCTAATAATTATACATAATTTTGAAAAATTAAAATAACGTGAGAAAAATTTTTTTTTTTTCAATTTCTCATTTTTTAAAAGTCAATTGAAAATTATAATATACATATGTATGTATATATATATATACATCTATACATATATGTGTACACATATATATATATATATATATATACATATATATATATATATATATGTATATATATATTCATATATATTTATATTATACATCAATATAATATAATATAAATGACGGTAATTGAGGTAAATAATGTCATAAAATAAAAAATGATTGTGAATGGAAAAAATTATAGAAGAATAAAGTAAAATAAAAAATATGCGACTAATTAAAAATATACAGAATTTTTCTAATAATTATACATGATTTTGAAAAATTGAAATAAAGTGAGAAAAATTTTTTTTTTTTTTCAATTTTCCATTTCTTGAAAGTAAATTGAAAATTATAATATTCATACGTATATATATATGTATATATATATATATATATATATATGTATATATGTATTTGTATATATTAATATTACACATCGATAAAATAGAATATAAATGAAGGTAATTGAGGTAAATAATGTAATAAAATAAAAAATGATTGTGAATGGAAAAAATCATAAAAAATGAAATAAAATAAAAAATAAGCAAATAATCAAAAATATTCAGGATTCTTCTAATAATTATACATATTTTTGAAAAATTGAAATAATGTAAGAAAAATTTTTGTCTAGTCAATTTCCCATTTTTTAAAAGTAAATTGGAAATCATAATATAAATATGTATATACGTATATATATATATATATATACATAGATATATATATATACATATATATGTATATATTTATTTATATGTATTTATAATATACATTGATTTAATAGAATATAAATGAAGGTGATTGAGGTAAATAATGTAATAGAATAAAAAATGATTGTGAATCAAAAAAATTATGAAAAAAAATAAAATAAAATAAAAAATGTGCGAATGATCAAAAATATTCAGGATTCTTCTAATGATTATACATAATTTTGAAGAATTGTAATAATGTAAGAAAAATTTTTTTTTCTTTTATTTTCCCTCTTTTTGAAAGTAAATTGAAAATTATAATATTCATACGTATATATATATGTATATATATATATATATATATATATATGTATATATGTATTTGTATATATTTATATTACACATCGATATAATAGAATAGAAAAGAGGGTAATTGAGGTAAATAATGTAATAAAATAAAAAATGATTGTGAATGGAAAAAATCATGAAAAAAATGAAATAAAATAAACACTAAGCGAATAATTGACAACTTTCAGGATTTTCCCAATGATTATACATAATTCTGAAAAATCGAAATAACGTGAAAAAAATTTTTTTTTTTTTCAATTTCCCCATTTTTTAAAAGTAAATTGAAAATTACAATATACATATGTGTATATATATATGTATATGTAGACACATATATATATATATATACATATATGTGTGTATATATATATATGTATACATATATATATACATATACATATATATGTATATATATATTCATATATACTTATATTATACGTTAATATAATAAAATATAAATGAAGGTAATTGAGGTGAATAATGTGATAAAATAAAAAAACGATTGTGAATGAAAAAAATTATAAAAAAATGAAGTAAAATAAAAAATATGCGACTAATTAAAAATATTCAGAATTTTTCTAATAATTATACATGATTTTGAAAAATTGAAATCATGTGAGAAAAATTTTTTTTTCTCCAAAATCCCATTTTTCAAAAGTAAATTGAAAATTATGATATTCATATGTGTATATACATATGTATATATATATTTATATATATTTATATTATACATTAATATAATAGAATATAAACGAAGGTAATTGAGGTAAATAATGTAATAAAATAAAAAATGATTGTGGATGAAAAAGATTATAGAAAAATTAAATAAAATAAAAAATATGCGAATGATTAAAAATATTCAGGATTTTCATAATAATTATACATAATTTTGAAAAATTGAAATAATGTAAGAAAAATTTTTTATCTTCAATTTCCCATTTTTTTAAAGTGAATTGAAAATTATAATATACATTTGTATATATATATGTATATATATACATATATATATATATATATATAAATATATATATATATATACATATAATTATATATATATATATGTGTGTATGTATATATATATACATATATATGCATTTATACAGATATATGTCAATATGTATATATTTATTCATATATATTCATATTATACATTAATATAATGGAATATGAATGAAGGTAATTGAGGTACATAATGTAATAAAATAAAAAATGTTTGTGAATGAAAAAAAATCATAAAAAAAATAACGTAAAACAAGCAATAAGCGAATAATTAAAAATATTCAGGATTTTTCTAATAATTATACATAATTTTGAAAAATTAAAATAACGTGAGAAAAATTTTTTTTTTTTCAATTTCTCATTTTTTAAAAGTAAATTGAAAATTATAATATACATATGTATGTATATATATATATACATCTATACATCCATGTGTACACATATATATATATATATATATATATATATATATACATATATATATATATATATATATGTATATATATATTCATATATATTTATATTATACATTAATATAATATAATATAAATGACGGTAATTGAGGTAAATAATGTCATAAAATAAAAGATGATTGTGAATGGAAAAAATTATAGAAAAATGAAGTAAAATAAAAAATATGCGACTAATTAAAAATATACAGAATTTTTCTGATAATTATACATGATTTTGAAAAATTGAAATAAAGTGAGAAAATTTTTTTTTTTTTTTCAATTTTCAATTTCTTGAAAGTAAATTGAAAATTGTAATATTCATACGTATATATATATGTATATATATATATATATATATATATGAATATATGTATTTGTATATATTTATATTACACATCGATATAATAGAATATAAATGAAGGTTATTGAGGTAAATAATGTAATAAAATAAAAAATGATTGTGAATGGAAAAAATCATAAAAAATGAAATAAAATAAAAAATAAGCAAATAATTAAAAATATTCAGGATTCTTCTAATAATTATACATATTTTTGAAAAATTGAAATAATGTAAGAAAAATTTTTGTCTAGTCAATTTCCCATTTTTTAAAAGTAAATTGGAAATAATAATATAAATATGTATATATGTATATATATATATATATATACATAGATATATATATATACATATATATGTATATATTTATCTATATGTATTCATAATATACATTGATTCAATAGAATATAAATGAAGGTGATTGAGGTAAATAATGTAATAAAATAAAAAATGATTGTGAATCAAAAAAATTATGAAAAAAATAAAATAAAATAAAAAATGTGCGAATGATTAAAAATATTCAGGATTTTTCTAATGATTATACATAATTTTGAAAAATTGTAATAATGTGAGAAAAATTTTTTTTCTTTTAATTTCCCTCTTTTTGAAAGTAAATTGAAAATTATAATATTCATACGTATATATATATGTATATATATATATATATATATATATGTATATATGTATTTGTATATATTTATATTACACATCGATATAATAGAATATAAATGAGGGTAATTGAGGTAAATAATGTAATAAAATAAAAAATGATTGTGAATGGAAAAAATCATGAAAAAATGAAATAAAATAAACACTAAGCGAATAATTGACAACTTTCAGGATTTTCCAATGATTATACATAATTCTGAAAAATCGAAATAACGTAAGAAAAATTTTTTTTTTTCAATTTCCCATTTTTTAAAAGTAAATTGAAAATTATAATATACATATGTGTATATATATATGTATATATATACACACATATATATATATATATACATATATGTGTGTATATATATATATGTATGCATATATATATACATATACATATATATGTATTATATATATTCATATTTACTTATATTATACATTAATATAATAAAATATAAATGAAGGTAATTGAGGTGAATAATGTGATAAAATAAAAAATGATTGTAAATGAAAAAAATTATAAAAAAATGAAGTAAAATAAAAAATATGCGACTAATTAAAAATATTCAGAATTTTTCTAATAATTATACATGATTTTGAAAAATTGAAATCATGTGAGAAAAATTTTTTTTTCTTCAATATCCCATTTTTCAAAAGTAAATTGAAAATTATGATATTCAGATGTGTATATACATATGTATATATATATTTATATATATTTGTATTATACATTAATATAATAAAATATAAATGAAGGTCCTTGAGGTAAATAATTTAATGAAATAAAAAATGATTGTAAATGGAAAAAATTAACAAAAAATGAAATAAAATAAAAAATAAGCGAATAGATAAAAATATATTCAGGATTTTTCCAATAATTATACATAATTTTGAAAAATTGAAATAATGTAAGAAAATTTCTTTTATTTTTAATTTCCCATTTTTAAAAGTGAAATGAAAATTGTATTACACATATGTATATATATATATATATAAATGTGTGTATATATATATATATATATATACACATATCCATACATATATATATATATACATATATATGTATGTATATATCTATATATATTTATATTATACAATAATATAATCGAATATAAATGAAGGTAATTGAGGTAAATCATGTAATAAAATAAAGAATGTTTGTGAATGAAATAAATTATAAAAAAATAAAATAAAATAGAGAATAAGCGAATAATCAAAAATATTCAGGATTTTTCTAATAATTATACATATTTTTGAAAAATTGAAATAATGTAAGAAAAATTTTAGTCTTGTCAATTTCCCATTTTTTAAAAGTAAATTGGAAATTATAATATAAATATGTATATATATATATATATGTATTCATACATATATATATGTACATACATATATATGTATATATATATTCATATATACTTATATTATACAATGATATAATAAAATATAAATGAAGGTAATTGAGGTAAATAATGTAATAAAATATAAAATGATTGTGAATGGAAGAAATTATAAAAAAATGAAGTGAAATAAAAGATAGGCGACTAATTAAAAATATTCAGAATTTTTCTAATAATTATACGTGATTTTGGAAAATTGAAATAACGTGAGAAAAATTTTTTTTTTTTTTCAATTTCCCATGTCTTCAAAGTCAATTGAAAATTATAATATGCATACGTATATATATATGTATACATATATATATATATATATATAAGTGTATATATATATTATTTATATTATATTTATATTATACATCGATATAATAGAATATGAATGAAGGTCATTGAGGTAAATAATTTTATGAAATGAAAAATGATTGTTAATGGGAAAAATCATTGAAAAATTAAATAAAATAAACAATAAGCGAATAATTAAAAATATTCAGGATTATTCTAATGATCATACATAATTTTGAAAAATTAAAATTATGCGAGAAAGATTTTTTTTCTCCCAATTTCCCATTTTTTAAAAGTAAATTGAAATTCATAATATACATACGTATATATACATATATATGTATATATATATATATAGATATATATATATATATATATATTTATATATATGTATATATATGTATAAATATGTGTATATATATATATAGATATATATGTATATAGATATATATTTATATATATTTATATTATACATTAATATAATGACATATGAATTAAGGCAATTGGGGTAAATAATGTAATTAAATAAAAAATGATCGTGAATGAAAAAAATTATGAAAAAAATTAAATAAAACAAAAAATATGCGAATTATTAAAAATATTCAGGATTTTTCTGATGATCATCCATAGTTTTGAAAAATTGAAATAATGTAAGAAAATTTCTTTTATTTTTAATTTCCCATTTTTAAAAGTGAAATGAAAATTGTATTACACATATGTATATATATATATATATAAATGTGTGTATATATATATATATATATACACATATCCATACATATATATATATATACATATATATGTATGTATATATCTTGTAACCAGATATTTTTATATTTGAGGGTATAAACAATATAACGATAATTGGTTACCCTACGGCGCAGTCGCTAACCTAAATAATTAGATAGAGAGAGATACTAAGGGAGAAAGATACAATTGTTGGGCGCCAGACGCACATGCGTCAAAAATAGATAATTAGAGAAAAAGACAACGATAAAGATAAAGGTAATAGATAAAGGTAAGGTCAGGTTCTACGACGGTTTTGCACAGTTCGCTCAGAGAGACAAAATAATGGTAGAGGGGCGGAGTCGAATCCAATAGATAAAATAAGAAACAGGTGAAGCAGGAATAATATCAAATATATTAAACAAGAAGCTATAAGTTTACTGACAAGCAAGTAGCGGAAGAGTTTGCGATACAAATACGATATATGCGATAATTAACAATAGCTACAGCCAGAGAAAGGTTAAGCGAGAGAGTTAACAATTAACGGAACGTTTTCCGAATAAGCGGGAAATATGAGCAAGCTCGCGATATTAAAGGTAATGATTAACACGGTTTTATGACAGGTAGGCAGAACAGAAGAGATACACTGTACTTAAATTGAGCGGTAAGCAAATAAATCATAAAATGTGAGAAGCGATTATAACTCATGCGAAATACAACAATTGAAATAGTTATCACATTACCAGAATGATCAGAAATAGGCAGACAGGGAATTATGAATTACAAGGTAAATTCAAGCGATAGGTCAAATAGAAAATTATTATAAAATATAGAGAATAAAAGATAATACGTAGTCTCTGGTTTGCGGTAAGTGCGAGAGAAAGAAAGATAATAATCGGTACGATAAAAGGCAATTCAAGATAAGGCAAACAATATTCAAGGTAATTAATATGCCACGTACGGCAAACCCAATAGACTACGGACAACTACGATCAGCGATATAAGCGAAGAAAATAGTGAAAAAGATGTTATGCGATATGGCACAATACTCCAATGTCAAATGAACGACGAACGGGACCGCGCAGCGATATAAGATCGCTCCCGCGGTACTCTCACTAAGATGCGATAATCAACGATAATAGATAAAGAGACAGATAGAAACTAATCAGAGAAAATATAACAAAATAGTAATGCTCAGTAGCTAAGATAAAAATTGATCCTTTAACGGAACGCGCTGCTAGACAGCGATATTAGACATTCAAATATTCTAAAAGAGAAAGATAATAAGATAAAGCGATAGTCACTACAATGCGTAAGTAATAATCAACCAGTCGCGAAGTTACTTGCAATAAGACAGAGAAAGGGACAAGATAAGAGATAATAAGGTACGAGCCCAGGTGGCTCAAGCAGACCAACTGCAAGGTAAAGAGAAAAGATACGAGCCCAATTGGCTCAAGCAGACCAACTGCAAGGTAAAGAGAGAAAGAGATAAAGGTAAAGGTACGATATATTGCAAGTAATCTCGTGGCTTCACAAAATAGAAAAGGAACCTCACTTACGTAAAAGAAGATATAGTAGATACTACAGGATGCGGTACACTAGCGATAAACTTAATACAATGATAGCCAAAAAAAAAACTCTATTACAGATATCGAGAACACGTCTTTCTTAATTGACAACTGAACGTAGAGTAATGAGATGAGCGATGATCCTGATTTTCATCGAGCTGGTGTCACGTGATTCTTCCCAAAATTTGCGGTATCTTAATTGGACCAGCTGGTCCCGTGGCCTGGTCCACGGATAGGCGGCGATAATCCCTCGCCGTTTGATGTTCTTTTCCCTCGACGACGGGTATCGAGGTATCAGGACGTCGGAAGGTGGTTAGAGATGTTTTCCTGCAGCTATGCGGTATCGTTGGTGAGAAGGGGGTGGGGTCGTACTGCTCAGGTATTGCGATATTGATGTGTGCGGCAATGTTACGTCACCGGTCTCCTGGACTTGCGACAGACTGTAACTCACTCCTTGTTTTACTGGTACTCCCCGTTGTAGCTATTTCGTCGGCGCTGCATCCCGGCCCTCGCTCATGGAAGCCCTCATGCCGGAACGATCTGGTGGTGATGGCCCTCAACCCGGATCCCCACACTAGATCCACCAGATCCACGTGGTCAGCATATCATTAGCCTATTCCACGCCGCAGTCCTTCGATAAGACGGTTCGTTAAGAGAAAACCGTCTTCTATTGTATAGTCAACGACTTAGTAGATATTAGGGTCGGTTCAGCTCCAGGCTGATAAGTATCGTCGACGGGAGGCTTCATTGTGTTTTTGACGCACAGCCCTGTACGCCGCCTGACGATGCATCCGAGCGGTAGAAACATTCGTTCGTGGTTCGGCTCCTGGCCGATAAGTCTCAAATAGTTGGAGGTGCTGTTGTGCATCACGCACGACCCTTTTCGACAACTAGATAGGCATCCATCGGGAGTGGTTTCAGCGGTATTCGTTCGTCTGTAGTCGGTGGTGTTGATGTTGAGCTGGTACTTGACCCCTGTCAGGAAGTGTACTGGTACCTTGACGTGAAGGTCTCGCGGATGGTTCTCGAAGAGCATTACAGAATTAGAAAATAGCATACAATTAGCTTAGTAAAGGGAAATCAACTTAAAGATAATTAGTCGTTCATTTTTTGGAGTATTGGCCTCAGACGTGCTTTCGTTATTTTTAGCGATATTTGTACCTAGGGGAATGCGATAATTAAATAAAGTGACGGGGTACGAAATACCACGTCACAATCTATATATATTTATATTATACAATAATATAATCGAATATAAATGAAGGTAATTGAGGTAAATCATGTAATAAAATAAAGAATGTTTGTGAATGAAATAAATTATAAAAAAATAAAATAAAATAGAGAATAAGCGAATAATCAAAAATATTCAGGATTTTTCTAATAATTATACATATTTTTGAAAAATTGAAATAATGTAAGAAAAATTTTAGTCTTGTCAATTTCCCATTTTTTAAAAGTAAATTGGAAATTATAATATAAATATGTATATATATATATATATGTATTCATACATATATATATGTACATACATATATATGTATATATATATTCATATATACTTATATTATACAATGATATAATAAAATATAAATGAAGGTAATTGAGGTAAATAATGTAATAAAATATAAAATGATTGTGAATGGAAGAAATTATAAAAAAATGAAGTGAAATAAAAGATAGGCGACTAATTAAAAATATTCAGAATTTTTCTAATAATTATACGTGATTTTGGAAAATTGAAATAACGTGAGAAAATTTTTTTTTTTTTTTCAATTTCCCATGTCTTCAAAGTCAATTAAAAATTATAATATGCATACGTATACATATATGTATACATATATATATATATATATAAGTGTATATATATATTTATATATATTTATATTATACATCGATATAATAGAATATGAATGAAGGTAATTGAGGTAAATAATGTTATAAAATGAAAAATGATTGTAAATGGGAAAAATCATTGAAAAATTAAATAAAATAAACAATAATCGAATAATTAAAAATATTCAGGATTATTCTAATGATCATACATAATTTTGAAAAATTAAAATTATGCGAGAAAGATTTTTTTTCTCCCAATTTCCCATTTTTTAAAAGTAAATTGAAAATCATAATATACATACGTATATATACATATATATGTATATATATATATATATATAGATATATATATATATATATATTTATATATATGTATATATATGTATAAATATGTGTATATATATATATAGATATATATGTATATAGATATATATTTATATATATTTATATTATACATTAATATAATGACATATGAATGAAGGCAATTGGGGTAAATAATGTAATTAAATAAAAAATGATCGTGAATGAAAAAAATTATGAAAAAAATTAAATAAAACAAAAAATATGCGAATTATTAAAAATATTCAGGATATTTCTGATGATCATCCATAGTTTTGAAAAATTGAAATAATGTGAGAAAACTTTTTTTTTTCAATTTCCCTCTTTTTGGAAGTAAATTGAAAATTATAATATAGATATGCATATATATATGTATATATATGTAAACATATATATACATACATATATATATATATACATGTATATGTATGTATATATCTATATATATATATATTATACAATAATATAATAGAATATAAACGAAGGTAATTGAGGTAAATAATGTAATAAAATAAAAAATGATTGTGGATGAAAAAAATTATAGAAAAATTAAATGAAATAAAAAATATGCGAATGATTAAAAATATTCAGGATTTTCATAATAATTATACATAATTTTGAAAAATTGAAATAATGTAAGAAAAATTTTTTATCTTCAATTTCCCATTTTTTTAAAGTGAATTGAAAATTATAATATACATTTGTATATATATATGTATATATATACATATATATATATATATATATATATATATATATATATATATACATATAATTATATATATATATATATATATATATATATATATGTGTGTATATATATATATATACATATATATGCATTTATACAGATATATGTCTATATGTATATATTTATTCATATATATTCATATTATACATTAATATAATGGAATATGAATGAAGGTAATTGAGGTACATAATGTAATAAAATAAAAAATGTTTGTGAATGAAAAAAAATCATAAAAAATAACGTAAAACAAGCAATAAGCGAATAATTAAAAATATTCAGGATTTTTCTAATAATTATACATAATTTTGAAAAATTAAAATAACGTGAGAAAAATTTTTTTTTTTCAATTTCTCATTTTTTAAAAGTAAATTGAAAATTATAATATACATATGTATGTATATATATATATACATCTATACATATATGTGTACACATATATATATATATATATATATATATATACATATATATATATATATATATGTATATATATATTCATATATATTTATATTATACATTAATATAATATAATATAAATGACGGTAATTGAGGTAAATAATGTCATAAAATAAAAGATGATTGTGAATGGAAAAAATTATAGAAAAATAAAGTAAAATAAAAAATATGCGACTAATTAAAAATATACAGAATTTTTCTAATAATTATACATGATTTTGAAAAATTGAAATAAAGTGAGAAAATTTTTTTTTTTTTTTCAATTTTCCATTTCTTGAAAGTAATTTGAAAATTATAATATTCATACGTATATATATATGTATATATATATATATATATATATGAATATATGTATTTGTATATATTTATATTACACATCGATATAATAGAATATAAATGAAGGTAATTGAGGTAAATAATGTAATAAAATAAAAAATGATTGTGAATGGAAAAAATCATAAAAAATGAAATAAAATACAAAATAAGCAAATAATTAAAAATATTCAGGATTCTTCTAATAATTATACTTATTTTTGAAAAATTGAAATAATGTAAGAAAAATTTTTGTCTAGTCAATTTCCCATTTTTTAAAAGTAAATTGGAAATCATAATATAAATATGTATATATGTATATATATATATATATATACATAGATATATATATATACATATATATGTATATATTTATCTATATGTATTTATAATATACATTGATTTAATAGAATATAAATGAAGGTGATTGAGGTAAATAATGTGATAAAATAAAAAATGTGCGAATGATTAAAAATATTCAGGATTTTTCTAATGATTATACATAATTTTGAAAAATTGTAATAATGTGAGAAAAATTTTTTTCCTTTTAATTTCCCTCTTTTTGAAAGTAAATTGAAAATTATAATATTCATACGTATATATATATGTATATATATATATATATATATATATATATATATGTATATATGTATTTGTATATATTTATATTACACATCGATATAATAGAATATAAATGAGGGTAATTGAGGTAAATAATGTAATAAAATAAAAAATGATTGTGAATGGAAAAAATCATGAAAAAATGAAATAAAATAAACACTAAGCGAATAATTGACAACTTCAGGATTTTCCCAATGATTATACATAATTCTGAAAAATCGAAATAACGTGAGAAAAATTTTTTTTTTTCAATTTCCCATTTTTTAAAAGTAAATTGAAAATTATAATATACATATGTGTATATATATATGTATATATATACACATATATATATATATATATACATATATGTGTGTATATATATATATGTATGCATATATATATACATATACATATATATGTATATATATATTCATATATACTTATATTATACGTTAATATAATAAAATATAAATGAAGGTAATTGAGGTGAATAATGTGATAAAATAAAAAACGATTGTGAATGAAAAAAATTATAAAAAAATGAAGTAAAATAAAAAATATGCGACTAATTAAAAATATTCAGAATTTTTCTAATAATTATACATGATTTTGAAAAATTGAAATCATGTGAGAAAAATTTTTTTTTCTCCAATATCCCATTTTTCAAAAGTAAATTGAAAATTATGATATTCATATGTGTATATACATATGTATATATATATTTATATATATTTATATTATACATTAATATAATAAAATATAAATGAAGGTAATTGAGGTAAATAATTCAATGAAATAAAAAATGATTGTGAATGGAAAAAATTAACAAAAAATGAAATAAAATAAAAAATAAGCGAATAGATAAAAATATTCAGGATTTTTCCAATAATTATACATAATTTTGAAAAATTGAAATAATGTAAGAAAATTTTTTTTATTTTTAATTTCCCATTTTTAAAAGTGTAATGAAAATTCTATTACACATATGTATATATATATATATATAAATGTGTGTATATATATATATATATATATACACATATCCATACATATATATATATATACATATATATGTATGTATATATCTATATATATTTATATTATACAATAATATAATCGAATATAAATGAAGGTAATTGAGGTAAATCATGTAATGAAATAAAGAATGTTTGTGAATGAAAAGAATTATAAAAAAATAAAATAAAATAGAGAATAAGCGAATAATCAAAAATATTCAGGATTTTTCTAATAATTATACATATTTTTGAAAAATTGAAATAATGTAAGAAAAATTTTAGTCTTGTCAATTTCCCATTTTTTAAAAGTAAATTGGAAATTATAATATACATACGTATATATACATATATATGTATATATATATATATATATAGATATATATATATATATATATATATTTATATATATGTATATATATGTATGAATATGTGTATATATATATATAGATATATATGTATATAGATATATATTTATATATATTTATATTATACATTATTATAATGACATATGAATGAAGGCAATTGGGGTAAATAATGTAATTAAATAAAAAATGATCGTGAATGAGAAAAATTATGAAAAAAATTAAATAAAACAAAAAATATGCGAATTATTAAAAATATTCAGGATTTTTCTGATGATCATCCATAGTTTTGAAAAATTGAAATAATGTGAGAAAACTTTTTTTTTTCAATTTCCCTCTTTTTGGAAGTAAATTGAAAATTATAATATAGATATGCATATATATATGTATATATATGTAAACATATATATACATACATATATATATATATACATGTATATGTATGTATATATCTATATATATATATATTATACAATAATATAATAGAATATAAACGAAGGTAATTGAGGTAAATAATGTAATAAAATAAAAAATGATTGTGGATGAAAAAGATTATAGAAAAATTAAATAAAATAAAAAATATGCGAATGATTAAAAATATTCAGGATTTTCATAATAATTATACATAATTTTGAAAAATTGAAATAATGTAAGAAAAATTTTTTATCTTCAATTTCCCATTTTTTTAAAGTGAATTGAAAATTATAATATACATTTGTATATATATATGTATATATATACATATATATATATATATATATATATATATATATATATATACATATAATTATATATATATATATGTGTGTATGTATATATATATACATATATATGCATTTATACAGATATATGTCAATATGTATATATTTATTCATATATATTCATATTATACATTAATATAATGGAATATGAATGAAGGTAATTGAGGTACATAATGTAATAAAATAAAAAATGTTTGTGAATGAAAAAAAATCATAAAAAAATAACGCAAAACAAGCAATAAGCGAATAATTAAAAATATTCAGGATTTTTCTAATAATTATACATAATTTTGAAAAATTAAAATAACGTGAGAAAAATTTTTTTTTTTTCAATTTCTCATTTTTTAAAAGTAAATTGAAAATTATAATATACATATGTATGTATATATATATATACATCTATACATCCATGTGTACACATATATATATATATATATATATATATATATACATATATATATATATATATATATGTATATATATATTCATATATATTTATATTATACATTAATATAATATAATATAAATGACGGTAATTGAGGTAAATAATGTCATAAAATAAAAGATGATTGTGAATGGAAAAAATTATAGAAAAATAAAGTAAAATAAAAAATATGCGACTAATTAAAAATATACAGAATTTTTCTAATAATTATACATGATTTTGAAAAATTGAAATAAAGTGAGAAAATTTTTTTTTTTTTTTCAATTTTCCATTTCTTGAAAGTAAATTGAAAATTGTAATATTCATACGTATATATATATGTATATATATATATATATATATATATGAATATATGTATTTGTATATATTTATATTACACATCGATATAATAGAATAAAAATGAAGGTAATTGAGGTAAATAATGTAATAAAATAAAAAATGATTGTGAATGGAAAAAATCATAAAAAATGAAATAAAATAAAAAATAAGCAAATAATTAAAAATATTCAGGATTCTTCTAATAATTATACATATTTTTGAAAAATTGAAATAATGTAAGAAAAATTTTTGTCTAGTCAATTTCCCATTTTTTAAAAGTAAATTGGAAATAATAATATAAATATGTATATATGTATATATATATATATATATACATAGATATATATATATACATATATATGTATATATTTATCTATATGTATTTATAATATACATTGATTCAATAGAATATAAATGAAGGTGATTGAGGTAAATAATGTAATAAAATAAAAAATGATTGTGAATCAAAAAAATTATGAAAAAAATAAAATAAAATAAAAAATGTGCGAATGATTAAAAATATTCAGGATTTTTCTAATGATTATACATAATTTTGAAAAATTGTAATAATGTGAGAAAAATTTTTTTTCTTTTAATTTCCCTCTTTTTGAAAGTAAATTGAAAATTATAATATTCATACGTATATATATATGTATATATATATATATATATATATATGTATATATGTATTTGTATATATTTATATTACACATCGATATAATAGAATATAAATGAGGGTAATTTAGGTAAATAATGTAATAAAATAAAAAATGATTGTGAATGGAAAAAATCATGAAAAAATGAAATAAAATAAACACTAAGCGAATAATTGACAACTTTCAGGATTTTCCCAATGATTATACATAATTCTGAAAAATCGAAATAACGTGAGAAAAATTTTTTTTTTTCAATTTCCCATTTTTTAAAAGTAAATTGAAAATTATAATATACATATGTGTATATATATATGTATATATATACACATATATATATATATATATACATATATGTGTGTATATATATATATGTATGCATATATATATACATATACATATATATGTATATATATATTCATATTTACTTATATTATACATTAATATAATAAAATATAAATGAAGGTAATTGAGGTGAATAATGTGATAAAATAAAAAATGATTGTAAATGAAAAAAATTATAAAAAAATGAAGTAAAATAAAAAATATGCGACTAATTAAAAATATTCAGAATTTTTCTAATAATTATACATGATTTTGAAAAATTGGAATCATGTGAGAAAAATTTTTTTTTCTTCAATATCCCATTTTTCAAAAGTAAATTGAAAATTATGATATTCAGATGTGTATATACATATGTATATATATATTTATATATATTTGTATTATACATTAATATAATAAAATATAAATGAAGGTAATAGAGGTAAATAATTTAATGAAATAAAAAATGATTGTAAATGGAAAAAATTAACAAAAAATGAAATAAAATAAAAAATAAGCGAATAGATAAAAATATTCAGGATTTTTCCAATAATTATACATAATTTTGAAAAATTGAAATAATGTAAGAAAATTTCTTTTATTTTTAATTTCCCATTCTTAAAAGTGAAATGAAAATTGTATTACACATATGTATATATATATATATATAAATGTGTGTATATATATACATATATATATACACATATCCATACATATATATATATATACATATATATGTATGTATATATCTATATATATTTATATTATACAATAATATAATCGAATATAAATGAAGGTAATTGAGGTAAATCATGTAATAAAATAAAGAATGTTTGTGAATGAAATAAATTATAAAAAAATAAAATAAAATAGAGAATAAGCGAATAATCAAAAATATTCAGGATTTTTCTAATAATTATACATATTTTTGAAAAATTGAAATAATGTAAGAAAAATTTTAGTCTTGTCAATTTCCCATTTTTTAAAAGTAAATTGGAAATTATAATATAAATATGTATATATATATATATATGTATTCATACATATATATATGTACATACATATATATGTATATATATATTCATATATACTTATATTATACAATGATATAATAAAATATAAATGAAGGTAATTGAGGTAAATAATGTAATAAAATATAAAATGATTGTGAATGGAAGAAATTATAAAAAAATGAAGTGAAATAAAAGATAGGCGACTAATTAAAAATATTCAGAATTTTTCTAATAATTATACGTGATTTTGGAAAATTGAAATAACGTGAGAAAAATTTTTTTTTTTTTTCAATTTCCCATGTCTTCAAAGTCAATTGAAAATTATAATATGCATACGTATATATATATGTATACATATATATATATATATATATAAGTGTATATATATATTTATATATATTTATATTATACATCGATATAATAGAATATGAATGAAGGTAATTGAGGTAAATAATGTTATAAAATGAAAAATGATTGTAAATGGGAAAAATCATTGAAAAATTAAATAAAATAAACAATAAGCGAATAATTAAAAATATTCAGGATTATCCTAATGATCATACATAATTTTGAAAAATTAAAATTATGCGAGAAAGATTTTTTTTCTCCCAATTTCCCATTTTTTAAAAGTAAATTGAAAATCATAATATACATACGTATATATACATATATATGTATATATATATATATATA
Source organism: Neodiprion lecontei (assembly GCF_021901455.1). Lineage (NCBI taxonomy): Eukaryota > Metazoa > Arthropoda > Insecta > Hymenoptera > Diprionidae > Neodiprion > Neodiprion lecontei. Next base: position 23,992 of record NW_025791830.1, read on the forward strand.
GATATATATATATATATATATATATTTATATATATGTATATATATGTATAAATATGTGTATATATATATATAGATATATATGTATATAGATATATATTTATATATATTTATATTATACATTAATATAATGACATATGAATTAAGGCAATTGGGGTAAATAATGTAATTAAATAAAAAATGATCGTGAATGAGAAAAATTATGAAAAAAATTAAATAAAACAAAAAATATGCGAATTATTAAAAATATTCAGGATTTTTCTGATGATCATCCATAGTTTTGAAAAATTGAAATAATGTGAGAAAACTTTTTTTTTTCAATTTCCCTCTTTTTGGAAGTAAATTGAAAATTATAATATACATATGCATATATATATGTATATATATGTAAACATATATATACATACATATATATATATATACATGTATATGTATGTATATATCTATATATATATATATTATACAATAATATAATAGAATATAAACGAAGGTAATTGAGGTAAATAATGTAATAAAATAAAAAATGATTGTGGATGAAAAAAATTATAGAAAAATTGAATGAAATAAAAAATATGCGAATGATTAAAAATATTCAGGATTTTCATAATAATTATACATAATTTTGAAAAATTGAAATAATGTAAGAAAAATTTTTTATCTTCAATTTCCCATTTTTTTAAAGTAAATTGAAAATTATAATATACATTAGTATATATATATGTATATATATACATATATATATATATATATATATATATATATATATACATATAATTATATATCTATATATATATATATATATATATATATATATATGTGTGTATATATATGTATATACATATATATGCATTTATACAGATATATGTCTATATGTATATATTTATTCATATATATTCATATTATACATTAATATAATGGAATATAAATGAAGGTAATTGAGGTACATAATGTAATAAAATAAAAAATGTTTGTGAATGAAAAAAAATCATAAAAAAATAAAGTAAAACAAGCAATAAGCGAATAATTAAAAATATTCAGAATTTTTCTAATAATTATACATAATTTTGAAAAATTAAAATAACGTGAGAAAAATTTTTTTTTTTTCAATTTCTCATTTTTCAAAAGTAAATTGAAAATTATAATATACATATGTATGTATATATATATATATACATCTATACATATATGTGTACACACATATATATATATATATATATATATACATATATATATATATATATATGTATATATATATTCATATATATTTATATTATACATTAATATAATATAATATAAATGACGGTAATTGAGGTAAATAATGTCATAGAATAAAAAATGATTGTGAATGGAAAAAATTATAGAAGAATGAAGTAAAATAAGAAATATGCGACTAATTAAAAATATACAGAATTTTTCTAATAATTATACATGATTTTGAAAAATTGAAATAAAGTGAGAAAAATTTTTTTTTTTTTTCAATTTTCCATTTCTTGAAAGTAAATTGAAAATTATAATATTCATACGTATATATATATGTATATATATATATATATATATATGTATATATGTATTTGTATATATTTATATTACACATCGATAAAATAGATTATAAATGAAGGTAATTGAGGTAAATAATGTAATAAAATAAAAAATGATTGTGAATGGAAAAAATCATAAAAAATGAAATAAAATAAAAAATAAGCAAATAATTAAAAATATTCAGGATTCTTCTAATAATTATGCATATTTTTGAAAAATTGAAATAATGTAAGAAAAATTTTTGTCCAGTCAATTTCCCATTTTTTAAAAGTAAATTGGAAATCATAATATAAATATGTATATACGTATATATATATATATATATACATAGATATATATATATACATATATATGTATATATTTATTTATATGTATTTATAATATACATTGATTTAATAGAATATAAATGAAGGTGATTGAGGTAAATAATGTAATAAAATAAAAAATGATTGTGAATCAAAAAAATTATGAAAAAAATAAAATAAAATAAAAAATGTGCGAATGATCAAAAATATTCAGGATTCTTCTAATGATTATAAATAATTTTGAAAAATTGTAATAATGTAAGAAAAATTTTTTTTCTTTTATTTTCCCTCTTTTTGAAAGTAAATTGAAAATTATAATATTCATACGTATATATATATGTATATATATATATATATATATGTATATATGTATTTGTATATATTTATATTACACATCGATATAATAGAATATAAATGAGGGTAATTGAGGTAAATAATGTAATAAAATAAAAAATGTGCGAATGATTAAAAATATTCAGGATTTTTCTAATGATTATACATAATTTTGAAAAATTGTAATAATGTGAGAAAAATTTTTTTTCTTTTAATTTCCCTCTTTTTGAAAGTAAATTGAAAATTATAATATTCATACGTATATATATATGTATATATATATATATATATATATATATATGTATATATGTATTTGTATATATTTATATTACACATCGATATAATAAAATATAAATGAGGGTAATTGAGGTAAATAATGTAATAAAATAAAAAATGATTGTGAATGGAAAAAATCATGAAAAAATGAAATAAAATAAACACTAAGCGAATAATTGACAACTTTCAGGATTTTCCCAATGATTATACATAATTCTGAAAAATCGAAATAACGTGAGAAAAATTTTTTTTTTTCAATTTCCCATTTTTTAAAAGTAAATTGAGAATTATAATATACATATGTGTATATATATATGTATATATATACACATATATATATATATATATACATATATGTGTGTATATATATATATGTATGCATATATATATACATATACATATATATGTATATATATATTCATATATACTTATATTATACGTTAATATAATAAAATATAAATGAAGGTAATTGAGGTGAATAATGTGATAAAATAAAAAACGATTGTGAATGAAAAAAATTATAAAAAAATGAAGTAAAATAAAAAATATGCGACTAATTAAAAATATTCAGAATTTTTCTAATAATTATACATGATTTTGAAAAATTGAAATCATGTGAGAAAAATTTTTTTTTCTCCAATATCCCATTTTTCAAAAGTAAATTGAAAATTATGATATTCATATGTGTATATACATATGTATATATATATTTATATATATTTATATTATACATTAATATAATAAAATATGAATGAAGGTAATTGAGGTAAATAATTCAATGAAATAAAAAATGATTGTGAATGGAAAAAATTAACAAAAAATGAAATAAAATAAAAAATAAGCGAATAGATAAAAATATTCAGGATTTTTCCAATAATTATACATAATTTTGAAAAATTGAAATAATGTAAGAAAATTTTTTTTATTTTTAATTTCCCATTATTAAAAGTGTAATGAAAATTCTATTACACATATGTATATATATATATATAAATGTGTGTATATATATATATATATATATATACACATATCCATACATATATATATATATACATATAT
>NW_025791830.1:35000-40000 GCF_021901455.1 Neodiprion lecontei
ACAGAGGTAGGTAAGTAAAAACAATGTTTATTGTGAACAGATTCTTTATTTACATAAAATTAAAAATAAATGAATGGTTGAGACCCAGTAGAAGGTATTTCCAGAGTAGATTCGTTACGGTGCAGTGCTCCAGAAGTCAGTAATTAGTGCCGATGAACATGAAATAAATAAAAGAAATGAGTAACAAGGAATAAAGAAATTATTCATCTTAAACACGAAGCTTAGGAGGACAAAGAGTAGCAATTAACAGAAAACGTACCCGACGCAATACTCACAAAAACCCTCGCCGACATCATTGATTAGTTGACAAAGTTTTTGCAGCTCCATTGTACAGCAGTCAATATTCCGTTAACAAAGAGGGTTCACCAGATATCCAAAAATAAAAAGAGAAAAAGAACAACAGTTAATATTACAGTGTAAATCATGCTATTAATGAAAAATTAGGAAACAAAACAATAACTTACAAGACAATCGTCCGAAAACACTGGGAGACCAATCTCCACTCTTCTGATCACCCCTCGTCTGGCCATTGGTTGCCTTTCAAAAAGTGCTCGAAATGCCCTCCAGCAGCTGCAGCGCAGTAACCGAGCCGGTCGTAGAAGGCATTTGTCGTATTGGATATAATATCCGGTGACAGGTTCTGCAGGATGTCCAAGATCCTAGCTTGCAGTGCGGCAAGGTCTTCAATCCTACCTTGGGCATACAGAACATTTTTCAAATGGCCCCACAAGCCGTAGTCCAAGGGAGCGAGATCAGGTGAACGGGCTGGCCACTCGACCTCCGGGCTCCCCCTGCCAATCCAGCGTCCAGGGAATTGTTGGTCGAGGTAATCACGCACCGTACGTGTGAAGTGCGGTGGGGCTCCATCCTGCTGAAACCAAACAGGTTCGCCCTAAACACAGAAAATGATACGTTACTTGTAGTAAGCGTAAAATTATTCGTTTGAAGATCATACGCACTCTGCTGATAATAACGCCAGCTCTACGTGATGAAATACACTCACGATTTCTTCTTCAATCAGCCTAAGAGCCGGTACAATCCTCTCTCTCAGCAACCAGAGATACTTCTCGCCGTTGAGGTTTCCATCAATAAAAAATGGCCCAATCAGCCGATTGCCAATCGCGCCAAGCCAGACGTTGAGCTTCAACGGGTACTGCGTGCCCGCCTGAATGAACAGACGAGGGTTGTTTCGACACCAGGCTCTGGTGTTCTGCCTGTTCGGTTTCCCGACAAGTATCACCGTACTTTCATCTGAGAAGCAAATGCGACTCAACAAGCCCTCGTCTGCGTTCAGACGTTCCATCAACTCTTGGCTGAAGCGAAGACGACTATCGTTATCACCAGCCAAGAGTTCTTGATGGACTTGAAACTTGTACGATCTGTACTTAGCTTCACGCAATACTCTTCTGACCGACGCGTTAGATATTTCCAAGTCCTGGGCGATGCGGCTGATAGGCTTGAATGGATCCTCTTCGACGGTCAAGCAGATGTCCAGCTTAGTATCCCAGCTCAGCTGACGGTTTGGTTGAGAGATTTTCCTGGTTCTCTCGTCGACACTACCGGATTGTTCGAATTTTAGAACCAGATTCCTGATGGTCGCTAACGAAGGTGTTGGTCGATCCGGGTGTGTGACGGCGAAATGGGCCTGATTTTCCCGGTAAGACAGGCCCTGGTAATGAAATTTCACTAATTCCACCTTTTCCTGCACAGAAAACTTGTAATTAGGCATTTTTTTTATCTAATGAACACGATGAAAAAATTCACAAAAAGATCGAGGTAGTTGCCAGACACGTGGTTGAAGTTGCGCGATCTTTTTGCAAAGTGGTCAATTTACGCGGGCGGGGTTGTTTATATTCGCGGGTGGGAAAGTTACGAAACTCTGGAGAAAGATGATTGTATTGGCTGATACCAGTCGCGATCGTTGCCCTCATCCAATCAAATTCTGGTATCACCAGAATCGTGGTTTTCGCGCCCTCCCAGTGTCGCCGGTATGCACAGAATTAGGATACGAACTATCTGGTTAAATACCACGTGGTGATCTGTCTCTGAGTTTCAATTCTAGAAATCGATGTCCCTCTTCATCATTACGTAGGAAAACAAGGAAATAGTTTCGCGATGTGATCGGCGATGTTTATTCACCTCGTATTCAGCGGTTCAGGTGAACGAATTTCAGTAACCTCGCGATTATACCGTGATATTCGCGATCATATTGTGAATTTGCTAATCGAAGAATTTTGTTGATTTCGAAAAAATATGGACTATGAAAAAACTCCACAATACAAATTCAATAAATGGTATTCACAAAAGCAATACGTCAAACGATATCTAACGATCAGTAATTTGTGATTGTAATTTTCGAGCATTAAGCCAGGTGATGTCTGGTGGCAATGCGTCTCATTAACGTTTTATGTTTTGTGAATTTTATTGGAAATTAGTTGTATTCAAAAATACCAAAAGATCCTGTTTGATAATAATAGCTTCTAATATTTTCAGGTACGAAATAATTCATTGTCAAAGCGGGACTACATTTGTCAGGCATCGAAGCATGTAAGTAAATTTCCAATTACGTGATCTTTGACAATGACAATATTTTAACATGGATTCAATGATTAAATTCGTTTTTTTTTTCAGCAGGCTCGAAGTTTAAACTTTAATTAACACGAGGAAAATTATGCCTTACCTGATGGTCAAAACGTTTAGGTGGCAAGGATCCTGGTTTCTCGAGCGGTGCAATCATTAGAACCATTGAACCTAGTTGTTTCGTCAGACATCAGCTGCCGGAGTGAATTTTATCAGACCATCGCCACCTTCTTAACATCAGTTGAGGCAAAATTGAAGAGCGGGACATACTACAGATCATAATGGCTGAATATCCCATCATTTTACTTTGATCGAGCCAATAGCGATAAGTTTATTACTTAACCGTTGCTGCCAATTCATTCTACCGAGGAATCATTCTGTGCACCATTGTAATTTAAGCATTATTATTGACCAGCATTGTTTTTCAAACTTTATACCATTTGATTTGGTATCTTATTTTGAAGCTTACTTTTGCTCTCTTTGGCATTGAATTCAGATAAATAGTTTTTCAAGTCCTCAATTAGATTGTAGGGTTGAATTTTGCTAGGCAAACTGAATCAATCTAAATCTAGAACTGTTGAATAAGTTCAGTTGAAAATGTCTTTAAATTTAATCTTAGTTGACGGTGTCATCTGGCTAGCTAGTTGCACGATAACTTGAAACCAAATTCAATTTTACACTCTTTATAGGGTCCTACGCTAAGACTGAAAGCTTGTGAATCTCCATGTACCGCAATTATTTCTGAATTTCATGTTAGCATTATCTGGAGCAAAAAAAATCCCATTTTGAGATTGAAAATGGAACCTGAAACACAGAGTTATTCAGTAGCACGAATTGAAAACCAAGAATTTTATAATGGTTTCTGCAACAAAGGGACTCTTTCCAAATATCCTTGTTAGAAGGTGATGTTCGGAGGACTAAGAACAAGATATTGTATCGGATTACATTATTTGGAAAAAAATCTTCATAAACTTGGTTGAAAATAAGATATTCATTTATTTTGATGGAACAAGGGACACAATCTTGAATCCGATAAGTCAAGATCCTCGTAATAATGTTCTGACATTACTCTAAAACATGATTGTCCTTGAAGCTAATTGTGACATTGAGGCGCATTTTGAGAAACTTGATTTTCAACTTGTGTCACAGGATGTGATTTACGTTCCTCAGTTCTACGCTTTCGATTAGATTTTCTTTGTTTCGAACCGCACTAACATGAAATACAGAAATCATTTTAATAAATCTAGTATTACTTGAATTTTCAATTTGAGTATTAGGTCCTCTTCATTTATTTAATCGAACATCATTGAAAATTTGCGACATAAATTCTGATAATCATTCGGAAATTTTAAATAGTAGTAGCAATAATTTGTTAATCGGAAAAAATACATTGGCTATCAACTATTCGTAAATTTTGTTGAACTATTTTCAAGAAAAAAAAGATTCACAGTTCCGTTACAGATAGTGAGATATTAAAATTTCTTGAACGCTCGGTTTAAAGTCTCATTTTCGAAAGTGATACAATTCAATATTACCCCCTGAAATCACAAAAGAGTGAGAGAGTTGCTTAGTTGCTTGAAAGTGGCGATGATCTTTGTACGTCTGACAAATTGAATGGGCAGATAACAGTGAATATCAGAGATGTAATTATTTTCGCCGTATCACCTGTTGATAGATAAAAGTTCCATTGTTATTTCTAATGTACGAAATAATAAAAATGATTAAATGAAGTGTTCGCACCTACCTGCTGCGTTTCTTCCAAGCACCCAACATTTAAATAGATTTCTCATTTTAGTCGAATAAAGCCAATTTTCAAAGAGCATTAGCATCAACTTTCCGAGTCACTACCTCGACCGTTTGAGATTCTAACCTCAAAAATTCGTATGAACTACGCCGCCGCCAGAAACAGAGTTTGACAGCTGAAACTCGGAGTGGCCAGCCTGCCCGAGCAGCCGATAAAACTCGCGCATGCGCATTATATGTATAGTTTCAAGAGATTGTCCCGGTATGTATATAAATATACATATATATATATATATATATATATATATATATGTATACATATATATATATATATATATTTATACATATATATGTATATATATCTATATATATTTATATTATACATTAATATAATAAAATTTAAATGAAGGTAATTGAGGTAAATAATGTAATAAAATATAAAATGATTATACATAATTCTGAAAAATCAGAATAACGTGAGAAAAATTTTTTTTTTTTCAATTTCCCATTTTTTAAAAGTAATTTGAAAATTATAATATACATAAATATATTCATATATGTATGTATATATATGGATATATATGTATATACATATTTATATATATTTATATTATACATTAATATAAAAGAATATAAATGAAGGTAATTGAGGTATATAATGTAATAAAATAAAATAC
>NW_025791830.1:45000-80000 GCF_021901455.1 Neodiprion lecontei
TTTTTTTTCAATTTCCCTCTTTTTGAAAGTAAATTGGAAATTATAATATACATATGTATATATATATGTATATATATACACATATATATATATACATATATATGTATGTATATATCTATATATATTTATATTATACAATGATATAATCGAATATAAATGAAGGTAATTGAGGTAAATCATGTAATAAAATAAGAAATGTTTGGGAATGAAACAAATTATAAAAAAATAAAATAAAATAGAGAATAAGCGAATAATTAGAAATATTCGGGATTTTTCTAATAATTATACATAATTTTGAAAAATTGAAATCATGTGAGAAAAATTTTTTTTTCTTCAATTTGCCATTCTTCAGAAGTAAATTGAAAATTATGATATTTATATGTGTATATACATATATATATATATATATTTATATATGTTTATATTATACATTAATATAATAAAATATGAATGAAGGTAATTGAGGTAAATAATTTGATAAAATAAAAAATGATTGTGAATGGAAAAAATTAACAAAAAATGAAATAAAATGAAAAATAAGCGAATAATTGAAAATATTCAGGATTTTTCCAATAATTATACATAAGTTTGAAAAATTGAAATAATGTGAGAAAAATTTTTTTTTTTCAATTTCCCTCTTTTTGAAAGTAAATTGAAAATTAAAATATACATATGCATCTATATATGTATATATATATATACATATATATACATACATATATATATATATATATATATATATATATATATATATATATATATATATATATATATATATACATGTATATGTATGTATATATCTATATATATATATATTATACAATAATATAATAGAATATAAATGAAGGTAATTGAGGTAAATAATGTAATAAGATAAAAAATGATTAAGAATGGAAAAAATTATAAAAAAATAAAGTAAAATAAAAAATATGCGACTAATTGAAAATATTCAGAATTTTTCTAATAATCATACGTGATTTTGGAAAATTGAAATAACGTGAGAAAATTTTTTTTTTTTTTCAATTTCGCATTTCTTAAAAGTGAATTGAAAATTATTACATGCATACGTATATATATATGTATATATATATATATATATACATGTATATATATATTTATATATATTTATATTATACATCGATATGATAGAATATAAATGAAGGTAATTGAGGTAAATAATGTTATAAAATAAAAAATGATTGTGAATAGGAAAAATCATGAAAATATGAAATAAAATAAACAATAAACGAATAATTAAAAATATTCAGGATTTTTCTAATGATTATACATAATTTTGAAAAATTGAAATAATGTAAGAAAAATTTTTCTTTTGTCAATTTCCCATTTTTTAAAAGTAAATTGAAAATTATAATATACATATGTATATATATATATATATATATATATATATATATATATATATATATACTTCTCGCAAAAATTAAGGGAACAACAAAATTTTCGAAATTTTTAGGTGATTTTCAACAGGCTGTATTTCAGTGAAAAATGGTCGTACAAGAAATAAAAAAACAAAGCTTTCGAAGCTTGAAGACTCTAGTTTTTGAATTTTTTGGTTAAAAATGTTTCAAAGCACTATTAGCCATGCAATCCTCGGATAAAGCGCGAAGAAAAAATTTTCAAAATTTTTAACATTTTTTTTTTCGCTCTACGGGCATGGAAAAATTTTTCCGAGCTAAACCAATGCATAGGTCGCATAGCCTGTTTATTCAGCTTCAAGATGCTTTTTTTTAAACCTCGATACGACCATTTGTCTTCGAGATATCGAATTTTGAATGCTAAAGGATCCTTTTTCACTCAACTGCCGATATCTCTGGAACTACTGGTCGCACAGCAAGCCGAAGGGCAGTTTCTTTTTCTGCAGAAAATTTCCTACAAAAATCTGTCAAGGTTGATGTCAAAAAAATTTTTTTCCACCTGTAGCGTTAACGTGAAAAAAGAACAAAAAAATGCCATTTTGCCTTTTTTTGGATAATCGACTGTATCTTCGTCAATATTGGGGGGAAAGCATAGGTTAGAAGAAAATTTTACAGCCTAATGTACCCCAAAGGTCCCTCTAAATCGGTAGATCGATCGGTTCAGCGGTTTTCCTGGACCGATTGATTGAAATTTTGAAAAAATTAAGAGAACAAGGTCCCTTAAGAAACAAAAACCTTGTTCCCTTGATTTTTTCAAAATTTCAATCAATCGGTCCAGGAAAACCGCTGAACCGATCGATCTACCGATTAAGGGGGACCTTTGGGGTACATTAGGCTGTAAAATTTTCTTCTAACCTAAGCTTTCCCCCCAATATTGACGAAGATACAGTCGATTATCCAAAAATTCCTTAAGAAACAAAAACCTTGTTCCCTTAATTTTTTCAAAATTTCAATCAATCGGTCCAGGAAGACCGCTGAACCGATCGATCTACCGATTTAGGGGGACCTTTGGGGTACATTAGGCTGTAAAATTTTCTTCTAACCTAAGCTTTCCCCCCAATATTGACGAAGATGCAGTCGATTATCCAAAAAAAGGCAAAATGGCATTTTTTTGCTGTTTTTTCACGTTAACGTTACCGGTGGAAAAAAAATTTTTTTGACATCAACCTTGACAGATTTTTGTAGGAAATTTTCTGCAGAAAAAGAAACTGCACTTCGGCTTGCTGTGCGACCAGTAGTTCCAGAGATATCGGCAGTTGAGTGAAAAAGGATCCTTTGGCATTCAAAATTCGATATCTCGAAGACAAATGGTCGTATCGAGATTTAAAAGAAAGCATCTTGAAGCTTAATAAACAGGCTATGCGATCTATGCATTAGTTTAGCTCGGAAAAATTTTTCCATGCCCGTAGAGCGAAAAGAAAAATGTCAAAAATTTTGAAAATTTTTTCTTCGTGCTTTATCCAAGGATTGCATGGCTAATAGTGATTTGAAAAATTTTTAACCAATAAATTCAAAAACTAGAGTCTTTAAGCTTCAAAAGCTTGGTTTTTTTATTTCTTGTACGACCATTTTTCACTGAAATACAGCCTGTTGAAAATCACCAAAAAATTTCGAAAATTTTGTTGTTCCCTTAATTTTTGCGAGAAGTGTATATATATAGATATATATATATATATACATGTATATGTATATATTTATTTATATGTATTTATAATATACATTGATTTAATAGAATATGAATGAAGGTGACTGAGGTAAATAATGTAATAAAATAAAGAATGATTGTGAATGGAAAAAATTATGAAAAAAATAAAATAAAATAAAAAATATGCAAATACTCAAAAATATTCAGGATTTTTCCAATAATTATACATAATTTTGAAAAATTGAACTAATGTAAGAAAAATTTTTTTTTTTCAATTTCCCTCTTTTTGGAAGTAAATTGAAAATTATAATATACATATGTATATATATATGTATATATATACGCATATATATACATACACATGTATATATATGTACATATATATGTATGTATATATCTATATATATTTATATTTTACAATGATATAATCGAATATAACTGATGGTAATTGAGGTAAATCATGTAATGAAATAAAAAATGTTTGTTGATGAAAAAAATTATAAAAAAATAAAATAAAATAAAGAATAAGCGAATAATTAAAAATATTCGGGATTTTTCTAATAATTATACTTAATTTTGAAAAATTGAAATCATGTAAGAAAAATTTTTTTTTCTTCAATTTGCCATTTTTTGAAAGTAAATTGAAAATTATGATATTTATATAAGTATATACATATATATATATATATTTATATATATTTATATTATACATTAATATAATAAAATATAAATGAAGGTAATTGAGGTAAATAATTTAATGAAATAAAAAATGATTGTGAATGGAAAAAATTAACAAAAAATGAAATAAAATAAAAAATAAGCGAATAATTAAAAATATTCAGGATTTTTCCAATAATTATACATAATTTTGAGAAATTGAAATAATGTGGGGAAATTTTTTTTATTTTTAATTTCCCATTTCTAAAAGTGAAATGAAAATTATATTACACATATGTATATATATATATATATATAAATGTGTGTATATATATAAATATATATATACATATACATACATATATATATATATACATATATATGTATGTATATATCTATATATATTTATATTATACAATAATATAATCGAATATAAATGAAGGTAATTGAGGTAAATCATGTGATAAAATAAAAAATGTTTGTAGATGAAAAAAATTATGAAAAAATAAAATAAAATAGAGAATAAGAGAATGTTTGAAAATATTCAGGATTTCTCCAATAATTATACATAATTTTGAAAAATTGAAATAACGTAAGGAAAATTTTTTTTTTTTCAATTTCTCATTTTTTAAAAGGAAATTGAAAATTATAATATACACATGCATATATATATATCTATACATATATGTGTATGTATATATATTTATATATATTTTTTATTATACATCAATATAATATAATATAAATGACGGTAATTGAGGTAAATAATGTGATAAAATAAAAAATGATTGTGAATGGAAAAAATTATGGAGAAAATAAAATAAAATAAAAAATATGCAAATAATTAAAAATATTCAGGATTTTTCCAATGATTATACATAATTTTGAAAAACTAAAATAATGTAAGTTAAATTTTTTTTTTTTCAATTTCCCTCTTTTTGAATGTAAATTGAAAATTATAATATACACATGTATATATATATATATATATATATATATATCTATACATATATGTGTATAAATATATATATATATATATATATATATATATATATATATATATGTATATATATATACATATATATATATATATGTGTATATAAATTCATATGTATTTATAATATACATAATTATAATATAATATAAATGACGGTAATTGAGGTAAATAATGTCATCAAATTTAGAATGATTGTGAATGGGAAAGATTATGAAAAAATGAAATAAAATAAAAAATGAGCGAATAATTGAGAATATTTAGGATTTTTCTGATAATTATACATAGTTTTGAAAAATTGAAATAATGTAAGAAAAATTTTTTTTTTCCAATTTCCCTCTTTTTGAAGGTAAATTGGAAATTATAATATACACATGCATATATAAATGTATATATATATATACATATATATACATACATATATATATATATATATATATATATATATACATGTATATGTATGTATATATCTATATATATATATATTATACAATAATATAATAGAATATAAATGAAGGTAATTGAGGTCAATAATGTAATAAAATAAAAAATGATTGTAAATGAAAAAAATTATGAAAAAAATAAAATAAAATAAAAAATATGCGAATGATTAAAAATATTCAGGATTTGACCAATAATTATACATAATTCTGAAAAATCGAAATGACGTAAGAAAAATTTTTCTTTCGTCAATTTCCCATTTTTTAAAAGTAGATTGGAAATTATAACATACATATGTATATATATATATATATATACATAGGTATATATATATACATATATATGGATATATTTATTTATATGTATTCATAATATACATTGATTTAATAGAATATAAATGAAGGTGACTGAGGTAAATGATGTAATAAAATAAAAAATGATTGTAAATGAAAAAAATTACGAAAAAAATAAAATAAAATAAAAAATATGCGAATGATTAAAAATATTCAGGATTTTTTCAATAATTATACATAATTCTGAAAAATCGAAATGACGTAAGAAAAATTTTTTTTTTTCAATTTCCCATTTTTTAAAAGTAGATTGAAAATTATAATGTACATATGTATATATATATGCATATATATTCACATATATATATATATATATATATATATATATGTGTGTGTATATATATATATGTATACATACATATATACATATACATATATATGTATATATATTCATATATACTTATATTATACATTAATATAATAAAATATGAACGGAGGTAATTGAGGTAAATAATGTAATGAAATAAAAAATGATTGTGAATGGAAAAAATTATAAAAAAAAAAAAGTGAAATAAAAAATATGCAACTAATTAAAAATATACAGAATTTTTCTAATAATTATACATGATTTTGAAAAATTGAAATAACGTAAGAAAAATTTTTTTTTTTTCAATTTCTCATATTTTAAAAGTAAATTGAAAATTATAATATGCACATGTAAATATATATATATATATATATCTATACATATATGTGTATGTATATATATATATATATATACATATACATATGATTATATATATATATGTATATATATATTCATATATATTTATATTATACATTAATATAATATAATATAAATGACGGTAATTGAGGTAAACAATGTGATAAAATGAAAAATGATTGTAAACGGAAAAAATTATGAAAAAAATAAAATAATATAAAAAATATGCAAATAATTAAAAATATTCAGGATTTTTCCAATGATTATACATAATTTTGAAAAATTGAAATAATGTAAGAAAAATTTTTTTTTTTTCAATTTCCCTCTTTTTGAAAGTAAATTGGAAATTATAATATACATATGTGTATATATATATGTATATATATACACATAAATATACATACACATATATATATATACATATATATGTATGGATATATCTATATATATTTATATTATACAATGATATAATCGAATATAAATGAAGGTAATTGAAGTAAATCATGTAATAAAATAAAAAATGTTTGTGAATGAGAAAAATCATAAAAAAATAAAATAAAATAGAGAATAAGCGAATAATTAAAAATATTCGGGATTTTTCTAATAATTATACATAATTTTGAAAAATTGAAATCATGTGAGAAAACTTTTTTTTCTTCAATTTGCCATTTTTCAAAAGTAAATTGAAAATTATGATATTTATATGTGTATATACATATATATATATATATTTATATATATTCATATTATACATCAATATAATAAAATATAAATGAAGGTAATTGAGGTAAATAATTTAAAGAAATAAAAAATGATTGTGAATGGAAAAAATTATAAAAAAATAAAATAAAATAGAGAATAAGCGAATAATTGAAAATATTCGGGATTCTTCTAATAATTATACATATTTTTGAAGAATTGAAATAATGTAAGAAAAATTCTTCTTTCGTCAATTTCCCATTTTTTAGAAGTAGATTGGAAATCATAACATACATATGTATATATATATATATATATACACAAAGATATATATATATACATATATATGTATATATTTATTTATATGTATTTATAATATACATTAATTTATTAGAATATAAATGAAGGTGACTGAGGTAAATAATGTAATAAAATAAAAAATGATTGTGAATGAAAAAAATTATGAAAAAATGAGAAAAAATAAACAATAAGCGAATAATTGACAACTTTCAGGATTTTTCCAATAATTATACATAATTCTGAATAATCGAAATAACGTAAGAGGAATTTTTTTTTTTTCAATTCCCCATTTTTTAGAAGTAAATTGAAGATTATAATATACATATGTATATATATATGTATATATATACACATATATATATATATATATATATATATATGTGTGTGTATATATATATATGTATACATATATATATACATATACATATATATGTATATATATTCATATATACTTGTATTATACATTAATATAATAAAATATGAATGAAGGTAATTGAGGTAAATAATGTAATAAAATAAAAAATGATTGTGAATGGAAAAAATTAGAAAAAAAATAAAGTAAAATAGAAAATATGCAACTAATTAAAAATATACAGAATTTTTCTAATAATTATACATGATTTTGAAAAATTGAAATAACGTAAGAAAAATTTTTTTTTTTTTTTAATTTCCCATTTCTTAAAAGTAAATTGAAAATTATAATATGCATACGTATATATATCTGTATATATATATATATATATGTATATATATATTTATATATATTTATATTATACATCGATATAATAGAATATAAATAAAGGTGACTGAGGTAAATAATGTCATAAAACAAAGAATGATTGTTGATAGAAAAAATTATGAAAAAAATTAAATAAAATAAAAAATATGCAAATACTTAGAAATATTCAGGATTTTTCCAATGATTAAACATAATTTTGGAAAATTGAACTAATGTAAGAAAAATTTTTTTTCTTCAATTTCCCTCTTTTTGAAAGTGAATTGAAAATTATAATATACATATGTATATATATATGTATATATATACACATATATATACGTACACATATATATATATATATACATATATATGTATGTATATATCTATATATGTTTATATTATACAATAATATGATAGAATATGAATGAAGGTAATTGAGGTAAATAATGTAATAAAATAAAAAATGTTTGTGAATGAAAAAAATTATAAAAAAATGAAATAAAATAAAAAATAAGCGAATAATCAAAAATATTCGGGATTTTTCTAATAATTATACATAATTTTGAAAAATTGAAATCATGTGAGAAAAATCTTTTTTTTTTCAATTTCCCATTTTTCAAAAGTAGATTGAAAATTGTGATATTCATATGTGTACATACATAAATATATATTTATTTATATATCTATATTGAACATTATTATAATAAAATATAAATGAAGGTAATTGAGGTAAATAATTTAATGAAATAAAAAATGATTGTGAATGGAAAAAATTAACAAAAAATGAAATAAAATAAAAAATAAGCGAATAATTAAAAATATTCAGGATTTTTCCAATAATTATACATAATTTTGAGAAATTGAAATAATGTGGGGAAATTTTTTTTATTTTTAATTTCCCATTTCTAAAAGTGAAATGAAAATTATATTACACATATGTATATATATATATATATATAAATGTGTGTATATATATAAATATATATATACATATACATACATATATATATATATACATATATATGTATGTATATATCTATATATATTTATATTATACAATAATATAATCGAATATAAATGAAGGTAATTGAGGTAAATCATGTGATAAAATAAAAAATGTTTGTAGATAAAAAAAATTATGAAAAAATAAAATAAAATAGAGAATAAGAGAATGTTTGAAAATATTCAGGATTTCTCCAATAATTATACATAATTTTGAAAAATTGAAATAACGTAAGGAAAATTTTTTTTTTTTCAATTTCTCATTTTTTAAAAGGAAATTGAAAATTATAATATACACATGCATATATATATATCTATACATATATGTGTATGTATATATATATTTATATATATTTTTTATTATACATCAATATAATATAATATAAATGACGGTAATTGAGGTAAATAATGTGATAAAATAAAAAATGATTGTGAATGGAAAAAATTATGGAGAAAATAAAATAAAATAAAAAATATGCAAATAATTAAAAATATTCAGGATTTTTCCAATGATTATACATAATTTTGAAAAACTAAAATAATGTAAGTTAAATTTTTTTTTTTCCAATTTCCCTCTTTTTGAATGTAAATTGAAAGTTATAATATACACATGTATATATATATATATATATATATATATCTATACATATATGTGTATAAATATATATATATATATATATATATATATATATATATATATATGTATATATATATACATATATATATATATATGTGTATATAAATTCATATGTATTTATAATATACATAATTATAATATAATATAAATGACGGTAATTGAGGTAAATAATGTCATCAAATTTAGAATGATTGTGAATGGGAAAGATTATGAAAAAATGAAATAAAATAAAAAATGAGCGAATAATTGAGAATATTTAGGATTTTTCTGATAATTATACATAGTTTTGAAAAATTGAAATAATGTAAGAAAAATTTTTTTTTTCCAATTTCCCTCTTTTTGAAGGTAAATTGGAAATTATAATATACACATGCATATATAAATGTATATATATATATACATATATATACATACATATATATATATATATATATATATATATACATGTATATGTATGTATATATCTATATATATATATATTATACAATAATATAATAGAATATAAATGAAGGTAATTGAGGTCAATAATGTAATAAAATAAAAAATGATTGTAAATGAAAAAAATTATGAAAAAAATAAAATAAAATAAAAAATATGCGAATGATTAAAAATATTCAGGATTTGACCAATAATTATACATAATTCTGAAAAATCGAAATGACGTAAGAAAAATTTTTCTTTCGTCAATTTCCCATTTTTTAAAAGTAGATTGGAAATTATAACATACATATGTATATATATATATATATATACATAGGTATATATATATACATATATATGGATATATTTATTTATATGTATTCATAATATACATTGATTTAATAGAATATAAATGAAGGTGACTGAGGTAAATGATGTAATGAAATAAAAAATGATTGTAAATGAAAAAAATTACGAAAAAAATAAAATAAAATAAAAAATATGCGAATGATTAAAAATATTCAGGATTTTTTCAATAATTATACATAATTCTGAAAAATCGAAATGACGTAAGAAAAATTTTTTTTTTTCAATTTCCCATTTTTTAAAAGTAGATTGAAAATTATAATGTACATATGTATATATATATGCATATATATTCACATATATATATATATATATATATATATATATGTGTGTGTATATATATATATGTATACATACATATATACATATACATATATATGTATATATATTCATATATACTTATATTATACATTAATATAATAAAATATGAACGGAGGTAATTGAGGTAAATAATGTAATGAAATAAAAAATGATTGTGAATGGAAAAAATTATAAAAAAAAAAAGTGAAATAAAAAATATGCAACTAATTAAAAATATACAGAATTTTTCTAATAATTATACATGATTTTGAAAAATTGAAATAACGGAAGAAAAATTTTTTTTTTTTCAATTTCTCATATTTTAAAAGTAAATTGAAAATTATAATATGCACATGTAAATATATATATATATATATATCTATACATATATGTGTATGTATATATATATATATATATACATATACATATGATTATATATATATATGTATATATATATTCATATATATTTATATTATACATTAATATAATATAATATAAATGACGGTAATTGAGGTAAACAATGTGATAAAATGAAAAATGATTGTAAACGGAAAAAATTATGAAAAAAATAAAATAATATAAAAAATATGCAAATAATTAAAAATATTCAGGATTTTTCCAATGATTATACATAATTTTGAAAAATTGAAATAATGTAAGAAAAATTTTTTTTTTTTCAATTTCCCTCTTTTTGAAAGTAAATTGGAAATTATAATATACGTATGTGTATATATATATGTATATATATACACATAAATATACATACACATATATATATATACATATATATGTATGGATATATCTATATATATTTATATTATACAATGATATAATCGAATATAAATGAAGGTAATTGAAGTAAATCATGTAATAAAATAAAGAATGTTTGTGAATGAGAAAAATCATAAAAAAATAAAATAAAATAGAGAATAAGCGAATAATTAAAAATATTCGGGATTTTTCTAATAATTATACATAATTTTGAAAAATTGAAATCATGTGAGAAAACTTTTTTTTCTTCAATTTGCCATTTTTCAAAAGTAAATTGAAAATTATGATATTTATATGTGTATATACATATATATATATATATTTATATATATTCATATTATACATCAATATAATAAAATATAAATGAAGGTAATTGAGGTAAATAATTTAAAGAAATAAAAAATGATTGTGAATGGAAAAAATTATAAAAAAATAAAATAAAATAGAGAATAAGCGAATAATTGAAAATATTCGGGATTCTTCTAATAATTATACATATTTTTGAAGAATTGAAATAATGTAAGAAAAATTCTTCTTTCGTCAATTTCCCATTTTTTAGAAGTAGATTGGAAATCATAACATACATATGTATATATATATATATATATACACAAAGATATATATATATACATATATATGTATATATTTATTTATATGTATTTATAATATACATTAATTTATTAGAATATAAATGAAGGTGACTGAGGTAAATAATGTAATAAAATAAAAAATGATTGTGAATGAAAAAAATTATGAAAAAATGAGAAAAAATAAACAATAAGCGAATAATTGACAACTTTCAGGATTTTTCCAATAATTATACATAATTCTGAATAATCGAAATAACGTAAGAGGAATTTTTTTTTTTTCAATTCCCCATTTTTTAGAAGTAAATTGAAGATTATAATATACATATGTATATATATATGTATATATATACACATATATATATATATATATATATATATGTGTGTGTATATATATATATGTATACATATATATATACATATACATATATATGTATATATATTCATATATACTTGTATTATACATTGATATAATAAAATATGAATGAAGGTAATTGAGGTAAATAATGTAATAAAATAAAAAATGATTGTGAATGGAAAAAATTAGAAAAAAAATAAAGTAAAATAGAAAATATGCAACTAATTAAAAATATACAGAATTTTTCTAATAATTATACATGATTTTGAAAAATTGAAATAACGTAAGAAAAATTTTTTTTTTTTTTTAATTTCCCATTTCTTAAAAGTAAATTGAAAATTATAATATGCATACGTATATATATCTGTATATATATATATATATATGTATATATATATTTATATATATTCATATTATACATCGATATAATAGAATATAAATAAAGGTGACTGAGGTAAATAATGTCATAAAACAAAGAATGATTGTTGATAGAAAAAATTATGAAAAAAATAAAATAAAATAAAAAATATGCAAATACTTAGAAATATTCAGGATTTTTCCAATGATTAAACATAATTTTGGAAAATTGAACTAATGTAAGAAAAATTTTTTTTCTTCAATTTCCCTCTTTTTGAAAGTGAATTGAAAATTATAATATACATATGTATATATATATGTATATATATACACATATATATACGTACACATATATATATATATATACATATATATGTATGTATATATCTATATATGTTTATATTATACAATAATATGATAGAATATGAATGAAGGTAATTGAGGTAAATAATGTAATAAAATAAAAAATGTTTGTGAATGAAAAAAATTATAAAAAAATGAAATAAAATAAAAAATAAGCGAATAATCAAAAATATTCGGGATTTTTCTAATAATTATACATAATTTTGAAAAATTGAAATCATGTGAGAAAAATCTTTTTTTTTTCAATTTCCCATTTTTCAAAAGTAGATTGAAAATTGTGATATTCATATGTGTACATACATAAATATATATTTATTTATATATCTATATTGAACATTATTATAATAAAATATAAATGAAAGTAATTGAGGTAAATAATTTAATGAGAAAAAAAATGATTGTGAATGGAAAAAATTAACAAAAAATGAAATAAAATAAAAAATAAGCAAATATTTAAAAATATTCAGGATTTTTCCAATAATTATACATAATTTTGAAAAATTGAAATAATGTAAGAAAATTTTTTTTATCTTCAATTTCCCATTTTTAAAAGTGAAATGAAAATTATATTACACATATGTATATATATATATATATAAATGTGTGTATATATATATACATATACATATACACACATATATATATATATACATATATGTGTATGTATATATCTATATGTATTTATATTATACAATAATATTATCGAATATAAATGAAGGTAATTGAGGTAAATCATGTGATAAAATGAAAAATGTTTGTAAATGAAAAAAATTAGAAAAAAATAAAATAAAATAGAGAATAAGCGAATAATTAAAAATATTCAGGATTTTTCTGATAATTATACATAATTTTGAAAAATTGAAATAACGTAAGAAAAATTTTTGTTTTTTCAATTTCTCATTTTTTAAAAGTAAATTGAGAATTATAATATACACATGTTTATATATATATATATATATATATATATCTATACATATATGTGTACGTATATATATATATACATATACATATATATATATATATATATATATATATATATGTATATATATATTCATATATATTCATATTATACATCAATATGATATAATATGAATGACGGTAATTGAGGTAAATAATGTGATAAAATAAAAAATGATTGTGAATGGGAAAAATTATGAAAAAAATAAAATAAAGTAAAAAATATGCGAATAATTAAAAATATTCAGGATTTTTCCAATGATTATACATAATTTTGAAAAATTGAAATAATGTAAGATAAATTTTTTTTTTTTCAATTTCCCTCTTTTTGAAAGTAAATTGAAAATTATAATATACACATGTATATATACATGTATATATATATATATATATATGTATATATATATTTGTATATATTTATACTATACATCGATATAATAGAATATAAACGAAGGTAATTGAGGTGAATAATGTAATAAAATAAAAAATGATTGTGAATGGAAAAAATCATGAAAAAATGAGAAAAAATAAACAATAAGCGAATAATTGACAACTTTCAGGATTTTTCCAATAATTATACATAATTCTGAAAAATCGAAATAACGTAAGAGGAATTTTTTTTTTTTCAATTCCCCATTTTTTAAAGGTAAAATGAAAATTATAACATACATATGTATATATGTATGTATATATATACACATATATATATATATACATAAATGTGTGTATATATATATATATGTATACATACATATATACATATACATATATATGTATATACATATTCATATATACTTATATTATACATTAATATAATAAAATATAAATGAAGGTAATTGAGGTAAATGATGTGATAAAATAAAAAATGATTGTGAATGGAAAAAATTAGAAAAAAAATAAAGTAAAATAGAAAATATGCAACTAATTAAAAATATACAGAATTTTTCTAATAATTATACATGATTTTGAAAAATTGAAATAACGTAAGAAAAATTTTTTTTTTTTTTTAATTTCCCATTTCTTAAAAGTAAATTGAAAATTATAATATGCATACGTATATATATCTGTATATATATATATATATATGTATATATATATTTATATATATTTATATTATACATCGATATAATAGGATATAAATAAAGGTGACTGAGGTAAATAATGTCATAAAACAAAGAATGATTGTTGATAGAAAAAATTATGAAAAAAATAAAATAAAATAAAAAATATGCAAATACTTAGAAATATTCAGGATTTTTCCAATGATTAAACATAATTTTGGAAAATTGAACTAATGTAAGAAAAATTTTTTTTCTTCAATTTCCCTCTTTTTGAAAGTGAATTGAAAATTATAATATACATATGTATATATATATGTATATATATACACATATATATACGTACACATATATATATATATATACATATATATGTATGTATATATCTATATATGTTTATATTATACAATAATATGATAGAATATGAATGAAGGTAATTGAGGTAAATAATGTAATAAAATAAAAAATGTTTGTGAATGAAAAAAATTATAAAAAAATGAAATAAAATAAAAAATAAGCGAATAATCAAAAATATTCGGGATTTTTCTAATAATTATACATAATTTTGAAAAATTGAAATCATGTGAGAAAAATCTTTTTTTTTTCAATTTCCCATTTTTCAAAAGTAGATTGAAAATTGTGATATTCATATGTGTACATACATAAATATATATTTATTTATATATCTATATTGAACATTATTATAATAAAATATAAATGAAAGTAATTGAGGTAAATAATTTAATGAGAAAAAAAATGATTGTGAATGGAAAAAATTAACAAAAAATGAAATAAAATAAAAAATAAGCAAATAATTAAAAATATTCAGGATTTTTCCAATAATTATACATAATTTTGAAAAATTGAAATAATGTAAGAAAATTTTTTTTATTTTCAATTTCCCATTTTTAAAAGTGAAATGAAAATTATATTACACATATGTATATATATATATATATAAATGTGTGTATATATATATACATATACATATACACACATATATATATATATACATATATGTGTATGTATATATCTATATGTATTTATATTATACAATAATATAATCGAATATAAATGAAGGTAATTGAGGTAAATCATGTGATAAAATGAAAAATGTTTGTAAATGAAAAAAATTAGAAAAAAATAAAATAAAATAGAGAATAAGCGAATAATTAAAAATATTCAGGATTTTTCTGATAATTATACATAATTTTGAAAAATTGAAATAACGTAAGAAAAATTTTTGTTTTTTCAATTTCTCATTTTTTAAAAGTAAATTGAGAATTATAATATACACATGTTTATATATATATATATATATATATATATCTATACATATATGTGTACGTATATATATATATACATATACATATATATATATATATATATATATATATATATATGTATATATATATTCATATATATTCATATTATACATCAATATGATATAATATGAATGACGGTAATTGAGGTAAATAATGTGATAAAATAAAAAATGATTGTGAATGGGAAAAATTATGAAAAAAATAAAATAAAGTAAAAAATATGCGAATAATTAAAAATATTCAGGATTTTTCCAATGATTATACATAATTTTGAAAAATTGAAATAATGTAAGATAAATTTTTTTTTTTTCAATTTCCCTCTTTTTGAAAGTAAATTGAAAATTATAATATACACATGTATATATACATGTATATATATATATATATATATGTATATATATATTTGTATATATTTATACTATACATCGATATAATAGAATATAAACGAAGGTAATTGAGGTGAATAATGTAATAAAATAAAAAATGATTGTGAATGGAAAAAATCATGAAAAAATGAGAAAAAATAAACAATAAGCGAATAATTGACAACTTTCAGGATTTTTCCAATAATTATACATAATTCTGAAAAATCGAAATAACGTAAGAGGAATTTTTTTTTTTTCAATTCCCCATTTTTTAAAGGTAAAATGAAAATTATAACATACATATGTATATATGTATGTATATATATACACATATATATATATATACATAAATGTGTGTATATATATATATATGTATACATACATATATACATATACATATATATGTATATACATATTCATATATACTTATATTATACATTAATATAATAAAATATAAATGAAGGTAATTGAGGTAAATGATGTGATAAAATAAAAAATGATTGTGAATAGAAAAAATTATAAAAAAATAAAGTAAAATGAAAAATATGCGACTAATTAAAAATATACAGAATTTTTCTAATAATTATACATGATTTTGAAAAATTGAAATAACGTGAGAAAAATTTTTTTTTTTCAATTTCCCTCTTTTTGGAAGTAAATTGAAAATTATAATATACATATGTATATATATATGTATATATATACACATATATATACGTACACATATATATATATGTACATATATATGTATGTATATATCTATATATATTTATATTTCACAATGATATAATCGAATATGAATGAAAGTAATTGAGGTAAATCATGTAATAAAATAAAAAATGTTTGTTGATGAAAAAAATTATAAAAAAATAAAATAAAATAGAGAATAAGCGAATAATTAAAAATATTCGGGATTTTTCTAATAATTATACATAATTTTGAAAAATTGAAATCATGTGAGAAAAATTTTTTTTTCTTCAATTTGCAATTTTTCAAAAGTAAATTGAAAATTATGATATTTATATGTGTACATACATATATATATATATATTTATATATATTTATATTATACATTAATATAATAAAATATGAATGAAGGTAATTGAGGTAAATAATTTAATGAAATAAAAAATGATTGTGAATGGAAAAAATTAACAAAAAATGAAATAAAATAAAAAATAAGCGAATAATTGAAAATATTCAGGATTTTTCCAATAATTATACATAATTTTGAAAAATTGAAATAATGTGAGAAAATTTTTTTTATTTTTAATTTCCCATTTTTAAAAGTGAAATGAAAATTATATTACACATATGTATATATATATATGTATATATAAATGTGTGTATATATATATATATACATATACATATACATACATATATATATATACATATATATGTATGTATATATCTATATATATTCATATTATACAATAATATAATCGAATATAAATGGAGGTAAATGAGGTGAATCATGTGATAAAATAAAAAATGTTTGTAAATGAAAAAAATTATGAAAAAATAAAATAAAATAGAGAATAAGAGAATATTTGAAAATATTCAGGATTTTTCTAATAATTATACATAATTTTGAAAAATTGAAATAACGTAAGGAAAATTTTTTTTCTTTCAATTTCTCATTTTTCAAAAGTAAATTAAAAATTATAATATACACATGTATATATATATATCTATACATATATGTGTATGTATATATATATTTATATATATTTATATTATACATCAATATAATATAATATAAATGACGGTAATTGAGGTAAATAATGAGATAAAATAAAAAATGATTGTGAATGGAAAAAATTATGAAGAAAAAAAAATAAAATAAAAAATATGCGAATAATTGAAAATATTCAGGATTTTTCTGATAATTATACATAATTTTGAAAAATTGAAATAACGTAAGAAAAATTTTTGTTTTTTCAATTTCTCATTTTTCAAAAGTAAATTGAAAATTATAATATACACATGTTTATATATATATATATATATATATATATATTTATACATATATGTGTACGTATATATATATATACATATACATATATATATATATATATATATATATGTATATATATATTCATATATATTCATATTATACATCAATATGATATAATATGAATGACGGTAATTGAGGTAAATAATGTGATAAAATAAAAAATGATTGTGAATGGGAAAAATTATGAAAAAAATAAAATAAAGTAAAAAATATGCGAATAATTAAAAATATTCAGGATTTTTCCAATGATTATACATAATTTTGAAAAATTGAAATAATGTAAGATAAATTTTTTTTTTTTCAATTTCCCTCTTTTTGAAAGTAAATTGAAAATTATAATATACACATGTATATATATATGTATATATATATATATATATATGTATATATATATTTGTATATATTTATATTATACATCGATATAATAGAATATAAACGAAGGTAATTGAGGTGAATAATGTAATAAAATAAAAAATGATTGTGAATGGAAAAAATTATGAAAAAATGAGAAAAAATAAACAATAAGCGAATAATTGACAACTTTCAGGATTTTTCCAATAATTATACATAATTCTGAATAATCGAAATAACGTAAGAGGAATTTTTTTTTTTTCAATTCCCCATTTTTTAAAGGTAAAATGAAAATTATAATATACATATGTATATATGTATGTATATATATACACATATATATATATATACATAAATGTGTGTATATATATATATGTATACATACATATATTCATATACATATATATGTATATACATATTCATATATACTCATATTATACATTAATATAATAAAATATAAATGAAGGTAATTGAGGTAAATGATGTGATAAAATAAAAAATGATTGTGAATAGAAAAAATTATAAAAAAATAAAGTGAAATAAAAAATATGCGACTAATTAAAAATATTCAGAATTTTTCTGATAATTATACATGATTTTGAAAAATTGAAATAACGTGAGAAAAATTTTTTTTTTTCAATTTCCCTCTTTTTGGAAGTAAATTGAGAATTATAATATACATATGTATATATATATGTATATATATACACATATATATACATACACATATATATATATACATATATATGTATGTATATATCTATATATATTTATATTATACAATGATATAATCGAATATAAATGAAGGTGATTGAGGTAAATCATGTGATAAAATAAAAAATGTTGGTGAATGAGAAAAATTATATAAAAATGAAATAAAATAGAGAATAAGCGAATAATTGAAAATATTCGGGATTTTTCTAATAATCATACATAATTTTGAAAAATTGAAATCATGTGAGAAAAATTTTTTTTTCTTCAATTTGCCATTTTTCAAAAGTAAATTGAAAATTATGATATTTATTTGTGTATATACATATATATATATATATTTATATATATTTATATTATACATCAATATAATAAAATATAAATGAAGGTAATTGGGGTAAATAATTTAATGAAATAAAAAATGATTGTGAATGAAAAAAATTATAAAAAAACAAAATAAAATAGAGAATAAGCGAATAATTGAAAACATTCAGGATTTTTCTGATAATTATACATAATTTTGAAAAATTGAAATAACGTAAGAAAAATTTTTTTTTTTCAATTTCTCATTTTTTAAAAGTAAATTGAAAATTATATTACACACATGTATATATATATATATATATATATATATATATATATATATATCTATACATATATGTGTGTATATATATATATGTATACATATATATATACATATACATATATATGGATATATATATTCATATATACTTATATTATACATTAATATAACAAAATATAAATTAAGGTAATTGAGGTAAATAATGTGATAAAATAGAAAATGATTGTGAATGGAAAAAATTATAAAAAAATAAAGTAAAATAAAAAATATGCGACTAATTAAAAATATTCAGAATTTTTCTAATAATTATACATGATTTTGAAAAATTGAAATAACGTGAGAAAAATTTTTTCTTTTCCAATTTCCCATTTTCTAAAGGTAAATTGAAAATTATAATATACATATGTATATATATATGTATATCTATACACATATATATATATATATACGTATATGTGTGTATATATATATATGTATACATATATATATACATATACACATATATGGATATATATATTCATATATACTTATATTATACATTAATATAACAAAATATAAATGAAGGTAATTGAGGTAAATAATGTGATAAAATGAAAAATGATTGTGAATGGAAAAAATTATAAAAAAATAAAGTAAAATAAAAAATTTGCGACTAATTAAAAATATTCAGAATTTTTCTAATAATTATACATGATTTTGAAAAATTGAAATAACGTGAGAAAAATTTTTTCTTTTCCAATTTCCCATTTCTTGAAAGAAAATTGAAAATTAAAATATGCATACGTATATATATATGTATATATATACATATATATATGTATATATATATATTTATACATATTTATATCATACATCGATATAATAGAATATAAATGGAGGTAATTGAGGTAAATAATGTAATAAAATAGAAAATGATTGTGAATGGAAAAAATCATAAAAAAATGAAATAAAATAAACAATAAGCGAATAATTAGAAATATTCAGGATTTTTCTAATAATTATACATAGTTTTGAAAAATTGAAATAATGTAAGAAAAATTTTTGTCTTGTCAATTTCCCATTTTTTAAAAGTAAATTGGAAATTATAATATAAATATGTATATATATATATATATATATATATATATATATATATATACATATATATATATATACACATATATGTATATATATATTCATATATACTTATATTATACATTGATATAATAAAATATGAATGATGGTAATTGAGGTAAATAATGTAATAAGATAAAAAATGATTGTGAATGGAAAAAATTATAAAAAAATGAAGTGAAATAAAAAATATGCGACTAATTAAAAATATTCAGAATTTTTCTAATAATTATACATGATTTTGAAAAATTGAAATAACGTAAGAAAAATTTTTTTTTTTTTTTAATTTCCCATTTCTTAAAAGTAAATTGAAAATTATAATATGCATACGTATATATATCTGTATATATATATATATATATGTATATATATATTTATATATATTTATATTATACATCGATATAATAGAATATAAATAAAGGTGACTGAGGTAAATAATGTCATAAAACAAAGAATGATTGTTGATAGAAAAAATTATGAAAAAAATAAAATAAAATAAAAAATATGCAAATACTTAGAAATATTCAGGATTTTTCCAATGATTAAACATAATTTTGGAAAATTGAACTAATGTAAGAAAAATTTTTTTTCTTCAATTTCCCTCTTTTTGAAAGTGAATTGAAAATTATAATATACATATGTATATATATATGTATATATATACACATATATATACGTACACATATATATATATATATACATATATATGTATGTATATATCTATATATGTTTATATTATACAATAATATGATAGAATATGAATGAAGGTAATTGAGGTAAATAATGTAATAAAATAAAAAATGTTTGTGAATGAAAAAAATTATAAAAAAATGAAATAAAATAAAAAATAAGCGAATAATCAAAAATATTCGGGATTTTTCTAATAATTATACATAATTTTGAAAAATTGAAATCATGTGAGAAAAATCTTTTTTTTTTCAATTTCCCATTTTTCAAAAGTAGATTGAAAATTGTGATATTCATATGTGTACATACATAAATATATATTTATTTATATATGTATATTGAACATTATTATAATAAAATATAAATGAAAGTAATTGAGGTAAATAATTTAATGAGATAAAAAATGATTGTGAATGGAAAAAATTAACAAAAAATGAAATAAAATAAAAAATAAGCAAATAATTAAAAATATTCAGGATTTTTCCAATAATTATACATAATTTTGAAAAATTGAAATAATGTAAGAAAATTTTTTTTATTTTCAATTTCCCATTTTTAAAAGTGAAATGAAAATTATATTACACATATGTATATATATATATATATAAATGTGTGTATATATATATACATATACATATACACACATATATATATATATACATATATGTGTATGTATATATCTATATGTATTTATATTATACAATAATATAATCGAATATAAATGAAGGTAATTGAGGTAAATCATGTGATAAAATGAAAAATGTTTGTAAATGAAAAAAATTATAAAAAAATAAAATAAAATAGAGAATAAGCGAATAATTAAAAATATTCAGGATTTTTCTGATAATTATACATAATTTTGAAAAATTGAAATAACGTAAGAAAAATTTTTGTTTTTTCAATTTCTCATTTTTTAAAAGTAAATTGAGAATTATAATATACACATGTTTATATATATATATATATATATATATATCTATACATATATGTGTACGTATATATATATATACATATACATATATATATATATATATATATATATATATATATATGTATATACATATTCATATATATTCATATTATACATCAATATGATATAATATGAATGACGGTAATTGAGGTAAATAATGTGATAAAATAAAAAATGATTGTGAATGGGAAAAATTATGAAAAAAATAAAATAAAGTAAAAAATATGCGAATAATTAAAAATATTCAGGATTTTTCAAATGATTATACATAATTTTGAAAAATTGAAATAATGTAAGATAAATTTTTTTTTTTTCAATTTCCCTCTTTTTGAAAGTAAATTGAAAATTATAATATACACATGTATATATACATGTATATATATATATATATATATGTATATATATATTTGTATATATTTATACTATACATCGATATAATAGAATATAAACGAAGGTAATTGAGGTGAATAATGTAATAAAATAAAAAATGATTGTGAATGGAAAAAATCATGAAAAAATGAGAAAAAATAAACAATAAGCGAATAATTGACAACTTTCAGGATTTTTCCAATAATTATACATAATTCTGAAAAATCGAAATAACGTAAGAGGAATTTTTTTTTTTTCAATTCCCCATTTTTTAAAGGTAAAATGAAAATTATAACATACATATGTATATATGTATGTATATATATACACATATATATATATATACATAAATGTGTGTATATATATATATATGTATACATACATATATACATATACATATATATGTATATACATATTCATATATACTTATATTATACATTAATATAATAAAATATAAATGAAGGTAATTGAGGTAAATGATGTGATAAAATAAAAAATGATTGTGAATAGAAAAAATTATAAAAAAATAAAGTAAAATGAAAAATATGCGACTAATTAAAAATATTCAGAATTTTTCTAATAATTATACATGATTTTGAAAAATTGAAATAACGTGAGAAAAATTTTTTTTTTTCAATTTCCCTCTTTTTGGAAGTAAATTGAAAATTATAATATACATATGTATATATATATGTATATATATACACATATATATACATACACATATATATATATGTACATATATATGTATGTATATATCTATATATATTTATATTTTACAATGATATAATCGAATATAAATGAAAGTAATTGAGGTAAATCATGTAATAAAATAAAAAATGTTTGTTGATGAAAAAAATTATAAAAAAATAAAATAAAATAGAGAATAAGCGAATAATTAAAAATATTCGGGATTTTTCTAATAATTATACATAATTTTGAAAAATTGAAATCATGTGAGAAAAATTTTTTTTTCTTCAATTTGCAATTTTTCAAAAGTAAATTGAAAATTATGATATTTATATGTGTACATACATATATATATATATATTTATATATATTTATATTATACATTAATATAATAAAATATGAATGAAGGTAATTGAGGTAAATAATTTAATGAAATAAAAAATGATTGTGAATGGAAAAAATTAACAAAAAATGAAATAAAATAAAAAATAAGCGAATAATTGAAAATATTCAGGATTTTTCCAATAATTATACATAATTTTGAAAAATTGAAATAATGTGAGAAAATTTTTTTTATTTTTAATTTCCCATTTTTAAAAGTGAAATGAAAATTATATTACACATATGTACATATATATATATGTATATATAAATGTGTGTATATATATATATATACATATACATATACATACATATATATATATACATATATATGTATGTATATATCTATATATATTCATATTATACAATAATATAATCGAATATAAATGGAGGTAAATGAGGTGAATCATGTGATAAAATAAAAAATGTTTGTAAATGAAAAAAATTATGAAAAAATAAAATAAAATAGAGAATAAGAGAATATTTGAAAATATTCAGGATTTTTCTAATAATTATACATAATTTTGAAAAATTGAAATAACGTAAGGAAAATTTTTTTTCTTTCAATTTCTCATTTTTCAAAAGTAAATTGAAAATTATAATATACACATGTATATATATATATCTATACATATATGTGTATGTATATATATATTTATATATATTTATATTATACATCAATATAATATAATATAAATGACGGTAATTGAGGTAAATAATGAGATAAAATAAAAAATGATTGTGAATGGAAAAAATTATGAAGAAAAAAAAATAAAATAAAAAATATGCGAATAATTGAAAATATTCAGGATTTTTCTGATAATTATACATAATTTTGAAAAATTGAAATAACGTAAGAAAAATTTTTGTTTTTTCAATTTCTCATTTTTTAAAAGTAAATTGAAAATTATAATATACACATGTTTATATATATATATATATATATATATATATATATTTATACATATATGTGTACGTATATATATATATACATATACATATATATATATATATATATATATGTATATATATATTCATATATATTCATATTATACATCAATATGATATAATATGAATGACGGTAATTGAGGTAAATAATGTGATAAAATAAAAAATGATTGTGAATGGGAAAAATTATGAAAAAAATAAAATAAAGTAAAAAATATGCGAATAATTAAAAATATTCAGGATTTTTCCAATGATTATACATAATTTTGAAAAATTGAAATAATGTAAGATAAATTTTTTTTTTTTCAATTTCCCTCTTTTTGAAAGTAAATTGAAAATTATAATATACACATGTATATATATATGTATATATATATATATATATATGTATATATATATTTGTATATATTTATATTATACATCGATATAATAGAATATAAACGAAGGTAATTGAGGTGAATAATGTAATAAAATAAAAAATGATTGTGAATGGAAAAAATCATGAAAAAATGAGAAAAAATAAACAATAAGCGAATAATTGACAACTTTCAGGATTTTTCCAATAATTATACATAATTCTGAATAATCGAAATAACGTAAGAGGAATTTTTTTTTTTTCAATTCCCCATTTTTTAAAGGTAGAATGAAAATTATAATATACATATGTATATATGTATGTATATATATACACATATATATATATATACATAAATGTGTGTATATATATATATATGTATACATACATATATTCATATACATATATATGTATATACATATTCATATATACTCATATTATACATTAATATAATAAAATATAAATGAAGGTAATTGAGGTAAATGATGTGATAAAATAAAAAATGATTGTGAATAGAAAAAATTATAAAAAAATAAAGTGAAATAAAAAATATGCGACTAATTAAAAATATTCAGAATTTTTCTGATAATTATACATGATTTTGAAAAATTGAAATAACGTGAGAAAAATTTTTTTTTTTCAATTTCCCTCTTTTTGGAAGTAAATTGAGAATTATAATATACATATGTATATATATATGTATATATATACACATATATATACATACACATATATATATATGTACATATATATGTATGTATATATCTATATATATTTATATTTTACAAAGATATAATCGAATATAAATGAAGGTAATTGAGGTAAATCATGTAATAAAATAAAAAATGTTTGTTGATAAAAAAAATTATAAAAAAATAAAATAAAATAGAGAAAAAGCGAATAATTAAAAATATTCGGGATTTTTCTAATAATTATACATAATTTTGAAAAATTGAAATCATGTGAGAAAAATTTTTTTTTCTTTAATTTGCAATTTTTCAAAAGTAAATTGAAAATTATGATATTTATATGTGTACATACATATATATATATATTTATATATATTTATATTATACATTAATATAATAAAATATGAATGAAGGTAATTGAGGTAAATAATTTAATGAAATAAAAAATGATTGTGAATGGAAAAAATTAACAAAAAATGAAATAAAATAAAAAATAAGCGAATAATTGAAAATATTCAGGATTTTTCCAATAATTATACATAATTTTGAAAAATTGAAATAATGTGAGAAAATTTTTTTTATTTTTAATTTCCCATTTTTAAAAGTGAAATGAAAATTATATTACACATATGTATATATATATATATATAAATGTGTGTATATATATATATATACATATACATATACATACATATATATATATACATATATATGTATGTATATATCTATATATATTTATATTATACAATAATATAATCGAATATAAATGAAGGTAAATGAGGTGAATCATGTGATAAAATAAAAAATGTTTGTAAATGGAAAAAATTATGAAAAAATAAAATAAAATAGAGAATAAGAGAGTATTTGAAAATATTCAGGATTTTTCTAATAATTATACATAATTTTGAAAAATTGAAATAACGTAAGGAAAATTTTTTTTCTTCCAATTTCTCATTTTTCAAAAGTAAATTGAAAATTTTAATATACACATGTATATATATATATCTATACATATATGTGTATGTATATATATATTTATATATATTTATATTATACATCAATATAATATAATATAAATGACGGTAATTGAGGTAAATAATGAGATAAAATAAAAAATGATTGTAAATGGAAAAAATTATGAAGAAAAAAAAATAAAATAAAAAATATGCGAATAATTGAAAATATTCAGGATTTTTCCAATGATTATACATAATTTTGAAAAATTGAAATAATGTAAGAAAATTTTTTTTTTTTCAATTTCCCTCTTTTTGAAAGTAAATTGGAAATTATAATATACATATGTATATATATATGTATATATATACACATAAATATACATACACATATATATATATACATATATATGTATGTATATATCTATATATATTTATATTATACAATGATATAATCGAATATAAATGAAGGTGATTGAGGTAAATCATGTGATAAAATAAAAAATGTTTGTGAATGAGAAAAATTATATAAAAATGAAATAAAATAGAGAATAAGCGAATAATTGAAAATATTCGGGATTTTTCTAATAATCATACATAATTTTGAAAAATTGAAATCATGTGAGAAAAATTTTTTTTTCTTCAATTTGCCATTTTTCAAAAGTAAATTGAAAATTATGATATTTATATGTGTATATACATATATATATATATATTTATATATATTTATATTATACATCAATATAATAAAATATAAATGAAGGTAATTGAGGTAAATAATTTAATGAAATAAAAAATGATTGTGAATGGAAAAAATTATAAAAAAACAAAATAAAATAGAGAATAAGCGAATAATTGAAAACATTCAGGATTTTTCTGATAATTATACATAATTTTGAAAAATTGAAATAACGTAAGAAAAATTTTTTTTTTTCAATTTCTCATTTTTTAAAAGTAAATTGAAAATTATATTACACACATGTATATATATATATATATATATATATATATATATATATATATATATATCTATACATATATGTGTGTATATATATATATGTATACATATATATATACATATACATATATATGGATATATATATTCACATATACTTATATTATACATTAATATAACAAAATATAAATGAAGGTAATTGAGGTAAATAATGTGATAAAATAGAAAATGATTGTGAATGGAAAAAATTATAAAAAAATAAAGTAAAATAAAAAATATGCGACTAATTAAAAATATTCAGAATTTTTCTAATAATTATACATGATTTTGAAAAATTGAAATAACGTGAGAAAAATTTTTTCTTTTCCAATTTCCCATTTTCTAAAGGTAAATTGAAAATTATAATATACATATGTATATATATATGTATATCTATACACATATATATATATATATACGTATATGTGTGTATATATATATATGTATACATATATATATACATATACATATATATGGATATATATATTCATATATACTTATATTATACATTAATATAACAAAATATAAATGAAGGTAATTGAGGTAAATAATGTGATAAAATGAAAAATGATTGTGAATGGAAAAAATTATAAAGAAATAAAGTAAAATAAAAATTTTGCGACTAATTAAAAATATTCAGAATTTTTCTAATAATTATACATGATTTTGAAGAATTGAAATAACGTGAGAAAAATTTTTTCTTTTCCAATTTCCCATTTCTTGAAAGAAAATTGAAAATTATAATATGCATACGTATATATATATGTATATATATATATTTATACATATTTATATCATACATCGATATAATAGAATATAAATGGAGGTAATTGAGGTAAATAATGTAATAAAATAGAAAATGATTGTAAATGGAAAAAATCATAAAAAAATGAAATAAAATAAACAATAAGCGAATAATTAGAAATATTCAGGATTTTTCTAATAATTATACATAGTTTTGAAAAATTGAAATAATGTAAGAAAAATTTTTGTCTTGTCAATTTCCCATTTTTTAAAAGTAAATTGGAAATTATAATATAAATATGTATATATATATATATATATATATATATATATATATATATATACATATATATATATATACATATATATGTATATATATATTCATATATACTTATATTATACATTGATATAATAAAATATGAATGAAGGTAATTGAGGTAAATAATGTAATAAGATAAAAAATGATTGTGAATGGAAAAAATTATAAAAAAATGAAGTGAAATAAAAAATATGCGACTAATTAAAAATATTCAGAATTTTTCTAATAATCATACGTGATTTTGGAAAATTGAAATAACGTGAGAAAAATTTTTTTTTTTTTTCAATTTCGCATTTCTTCAAAGTAAATTGAAAATTATAATATGCATACGTATATATATATGTATATATATATACATATATATATATATGTGTATATATATATTTATATATATTTATATTATACATCGATATAATAGAATATAAATGAAGGTAATTGAGGTAAATAATGTTATAAAATAAAAAATGATTGTGAATGGGAAAAATCATGAAAAAATGAAATAAAATAAACAATAAGCGAATAATTAAAAATATTCAGGATTTTTCTAATGATTCTACATAATTTTGAAAAATTGAAATAATGTAAGAAAAATTTTTCTTTTGTCAATTTCCCATTTTTTGACAGTAAATTGGAAATTATAATATACATATGTATATATATATATATATGTATATATATACATAGATATATATATATATATACATATATATGTATATATTTATTTATATGTATTTATAATATACATTGACTTAATAGAATATGAATGAAGGTGACTGAGGTAAATAATGTAATAAAATAAAGAATGATTGTGAATGGAAAAAATTATGAAAAAAATAAAATAAAATAAAAAATATGCAAATACTCAAAAATATTCAGGATTTTTCCAATGATTATACATGATTTTGAAAAATTGAACTAATGTAAGAAAAATTTTTTTTTTTCAATTTCCCTCTTTTTGGAAGTAAATTGAAAATCATAATATACATATGTATATATATATGTATGTATATACACACATATATATATATATATATATATATGTGTGTATATATATATGTATACATATATATATATATACATATACATATATATGTATAGATATTCATATATACTTATATTATACATTAATATAATAAAATATAAATGAAGGTAATTGAGGTGAATAATGTGATAAAATAAAAAATGATTGTGAATGAAAAAAATTATAAAAAAATGAAGTAAAATAAAAAATATGCGAATGATTAAAATTATTCAGGATTTTACTAATAATTATACATAATTTTGAATAATTGAAATAAAGTAAGAAAAATTTTTTTTCTTTCAATTTCTCTCTTTTTGAAAGTAAATTGAAAATTAGAATATAAATATGTATATATATATGTATATATATATATACATATATATACACACATATGTATATACACATATACATATATATGTATGTATATATCTATATACAAGGTGTCCCTAAATTGAGGGACACGGACCAGCGAGCGTGATACCTGACTGAAATGCAACCGAGAATTTCTTTACCGGAAGCTCGTCCGACGCATAGTTTTTGAATTATAAGCGATAGCGTTAGGCCAATCAGAGTGCACCATTTCATCTGGATTTGCCGCCAAGGAAATTGCTGTTTTGTTCGTCTGGGTGAATTATTATTATTCGGTTACAAATTAAATATCGGCACCTCTCCTCACTCGCTGTTGTACCCCTTCTCGAGCGCTGACCTCGGTATTGTTGCCGCGGCACACGCTGCCGGCCGCACACCCACGGACGCACACTCGTGTGTGTGAAAATAAGCGAATGCCCAGCTACACAATACTACGAAACACACATCTACGAGTGAAAATGAAAATAAATCTCCAAATAAATCAGCGGATTCAAGATTTAATGTTATAAAACACTTCCAATCATCGATGTATGCATAAAACTAGAGATTTTAGATGATTGATATGCCGTTAGGGTTCATAATTAGTCATTCAATTAATCTGAATTATGCTTTCCGAACATTTTTTGTGTCTTTGCAACATAACTTTTCCACTAGTTTGAAATTCATCATTGACATCCGATTTTTCAATAATGCGAGGGAACAACAACTCGCTGAAATGACGTGTCAATAGGTTTGTAAATCACTTACGATTCACCTGAGTTAACACAAAATAACTTAATAAATGAGAATTCACTGACTCACTAAAAATGATAACTGAAATCTGGAGAATTATTCGAGATTTAACTGAATTAGGACGAGTTGTAACAAGTCAAGTTACTTTGAATAACTTTAGATTCGTGCCAAAATTTCATGTTTAGAGAGAAAAATAATCAAATTCAAATAAAAAAGTAATTTTAAATCAAGAAGAAGGAAATTCCCATACACCTGAATTCAAATGAAGCAATTTCAATTTAATAAATCTATCTGAATTTGAAGAAAAATAATTTTTATTATTTGGAATAGAAAAATGAAGTCGAACTACATGAATAAATTCAATTAATTCAACTCAAAAAAATATGGTGTCATTCAAATTCCCAGTTATTTCCTCGTCGATTCAATGTGGGTCTGGAGTGGCAAGTAACGTTGAAATTGTTGAGATCAATGCTAGTGATGGACACTTATCTGAGAATAATTGATGTATCGATTAATCGATTTCAACAAAGTAATCGGACATGGCTCGATCAAATTGGTAAAAATTAATCAATTTGGTAAATTTCTGCGTGTAGTCTTATTATCAGATGAGATATTTCGATAATTCATAGTTTTATTCAAAATATTTTTGAGTTTGACAAATTTTGAGTAATTGTTACTTAAATCACATACATCGATACTGTATTGCATCGTTCGTGTTAGTAAACAAGCGGCTCCAGACCCACATTGAATCGACGAAGAAATAACTGGGAATTTGAATGACACCATATTTTTTTGAGTTGAATTAATTGAATTTATTCATGTAGTTCGACTTCATTTTTCTATTCCAAATAATAATAATTATTTTTCTTCAAATTCAGATAGATTTATTAAATTGGAATTGCTTCATTTGAATTCAGGTATTTGGGAATTTCCTTCTTCTTGATTTAAAATTACTTTTTTATTTGAATTTGATTATTTTTCTCTCTAAACATGAAATTTTGGCACGAATCTAAAGTTATTTAAAGTAACTTGACTTGTTACAACTCTTCCTAATTCAGTTAAATCTCAAATAATTCTCCAGATTTCAGTTATCATTTTTAGCGAGTCAGTGAATTCTCATTTATTCAGTTATTTTGCGTTAACTCAGGTGAATCGTAAGTGATTTACAAACCTATTGACACGTCATTTCAGCGAGTTGTTGTTCCCTCGCATTATTGAAAAATCGGATGTCAATGATGAATTTCAAACTAGTGGAAAAGTTATGTTGCAAAGACACAAAAAATGTTCGGAAAGCATAATTCAGATTGATTGAATGACTAATTATGAACCCTAACGGCATATCAATCATCTAAAATCTCTAGTTTTATGCATACATCGATGATTGGAAGTGTTTTATAACATTAAATCTTAAATCCGCTGATTTATTTGGAGATTTATTTTTATTTTCACTCGTAGATGTGAGTTTCGTAGTATTGTGTAGCTGGGCATTCGCTTATTTTCACACACACGAGTGTGCGTCCGTGGGTGTGCGGCCGGCAGCGTGTGCCGCGGCAACAATACCGAGGTCAGCGCTCGAGAAGGGGTACAACAGCGAGTGAGGGGAGGTGCCGATATTTAATTTTTAACCGAATAATAATAATTCACCCAGACGAACAAAACAGCAATTTCCTTGGCGGCAAATCCAGATGAAATGGTGCACTCTGATTGGCTTTACGCTATCGCTCATAATTCAAAAACTATGCGTCGGACGAGCTTCCGGTAAAGAAATTCTCGGTTGCATTTCAGTCAGGTATCACGCTCGCTGGTCCGTGTCCCTCAATTTAGGGACACCCTGTATATAGATATATACATACATATATATGTATATGTATATATACATATGTGTGTATATATATGTATATATATATATACATATATATATATATATGTATATTCTAATTTTCAATTTACTTTCAAAAAGAGGGAAATTGAAAGAATAAAAATTTTTCTTACTTTATTTCAATTTTTCAAAATTATGTATAATTATTAGTAAAATCCTGAGTATTTTCAATTATCCGCTTATTTTTCATTTTATTTCATTTTTTTATAATTTTTACCATTTACAATCATTTTTTATTTTATGACATTATTTACCTCAATTACCGTCATTTATATTATATTATATTATATTAATGTATAATATAAATATATATGAATATATATATACATATATGTATATATATATATATACATATGTATATTATAATTTCCGATTTACTTTTAAAAAATTGGAAATTGAAAAAAAAAAATTTTTCGTACATTATTTCAATTTTTCAAAATTATGTATAATTATTAGAAAAATCCTGAATATTTTTAATCATTCGCTTATTGTTCAGTTTGTTTCATTTTTTCATGATTTTTTCCATTCACAATCATTTTTTATTTTATTACATTATTTACCTCAATTACCTTCATTTATATTTTATTATATCAATGTAGAATATAAATATATATGAATATATATATACATATATATGTATATATATACAATATATGTATACATATATATGTATACACATATATATATATATATTTATATATATATATGTATATATATATATATTAGGCTGATTCAAAAGAAACGGCTAATTTTTTTTTTCAAAATCCTCACATAAAAACTTCCGAAAATGTGTGAAAAGACGCCTGTAAAAAGCAGAGCCCTTAATATTATTATTAAGAGGTCGCGCATCGGGAATTTTTATTTCCCGTTTAAATAACACAGGAGTAAATTTTTTTAAATTTTGCAATTTCGTATTTTTGCAACGGCTCATTGAATTAGCGGACCAAAGCATATTTTTGTGGGAAATTTGACGCTCTACAAAAAAAGTCCTTACAAAGTTTTCGATAGTCACACTCCTTCAAAAGTTATTCGAGGTCAAAGTTGAACTTACAAAAAAATTCAATATTTTTGTTTTTTTTCGATGATACTATGAATCTTTTCACATTATTTTGTTATAAAGATATATTTAACAAATATATCTTACTCTAATTGGGTTTTTTCAATCATTAATTTTCCCATCGAGTCAATATAAAGTTACCTTACAAACATGCGATGTTAAATAATGAACATGTTATCATGAAAATCCATAACTGATGCACTTGACTATGTAAAAATGTGATTGTTCCGAAATCTATCCTCTTTATAACAAAATAATGAGAAAAAATTCATAGTATCATCGAAAAAAAAAAAGA
>NW_025791830.1:85000-92500 GCF_021901455.1 Neodiprion lecontei
ATACACACATATATATATATATATATACATATGTGTATTATACTTTTCAATTTACTTTTAAAAAATGGAAAATTGGAAATAAAAAAAATTTTCTCACATCATTTCAATTTTCCGAAATTATGTATGATTATTAGAAAAATCCTGAATATTTTCAATTATTCGCTTATTTTTTATTTTATTTCATTTTTTTCTAATTTTTTCCATTCACAATTATTATTTATTTCATTAGATTATTTACCTCGATTACCTTCATTTATATTTTATTATATTAATGTATAATATAAATATATATAAATGTATACATATATATATATATATATATACACATATGTATATCATAATTTTCAATTTTCTTTTGAAAATTGGGAAATCAAAGAAAAAAAAATTTTTCTCACATGTTTCAATTTTTCAAAATTATGTATAATTATTAGAAAAATCCTGAATATTTTTAATTATTCGCTTATTGTTTATTTTATTTCATTTTTTCATGATTTTTTCCATTCACAATCATTTTTTATTTTATTACATTATTTACCTCAATTACCTTCATTTATATTTTATTACATTAATGTAGAATATAAATATATATAAATATATATATACATATATATGTATATATATGCATACATATATACGAACATATATATATATATATATTTATACATACGTATATTATAATTTCCAATTTACTTTTGAAAAATGGGAAATTAAAAAAAA
Source organism: Neodiprion lecontei (assembly GCF_021901455.1). Lineage (NCBI taxonomy): Eukaryota > Metazoa > Arthropoda > Insecta > Hymenoptera > Diprionidae > Neodiprion > Neodiprion lecontei. The sequence goes on from NW_025791830.1 coordinate 85,718, forward strand.
AATTATTCTTACATTATTTTAATTTTTCAAAATGATGTATGATTATTAAAAAAATCTTGAATATTTCTGATTATTCGCTCATTTTTTATTTTATTTAATTCTTCTATAATTTTTTTCATTCACAATCATTCTTTATTTTATTACATTATTTACCTCAATTACCTTCGTTCATATTCTATTATATTATTGTAAAATATATATATATATAGATATATACATACATATACATGTATATATATATATGTGTATGGATATATATGTTTACATATATATACATATATATATGCATATGTATATTATAATTTTCAATTTACTTTCGAAAAGAGGGAAATTGAAAAAAAAAATTTTTCTCACATTATTTCAATTTTTCAAAACTATGGATGATCATCAGAAAAATCCTGAATATTTTTAATCATTCGCATATTTTTTATTTCATTTTATTTTTTTCATAATTTTTTTCATTCACGATCATTTTTTATTTAATTACATTATTTACCTCAATTACCTTCATTTATATGTCATTATATTAATGTATAATATAAATATATATAAATATATATCTATATACATATATATCTATATATATATATACACATATTTATACATATATATACATATATATAAATATATATATATATATATATATATCTATATATATATATATACATATATATGTATATATACGTATGTATATTATGATTTTCAATTTACTTTTGAAAAATGGAAAATTAGAAAAAAAAAAATTTTTCTCGCATAATTTTAATTTTTCAAAATTATGTATAATCATTAGAATAATCCTGAATATTTTTAATTATTCGCTTATTGTTTATTTTATTTCATTTTTTCATGAGTTTTCCCATTCACAATCATTTTTTATTTTATAACATTATTTACCTCAATTACCTTCATTCATATTCTATTATATCGATGTATAATATAAATATATTTAAATATATATATACACATATATATATATATATATACATATATATATACGTATGCATATTATAATTTTCAATTGACTTTGAAGAAATGGGAAATTGAAAAAAAAAAAAATTTTTCTCACGTTATTTCAATTTTCCAAAATCACGTATAATTATTAGAAAAATTCTGAATATTTTTAATTAGTCGCCTATCTTTTATTTCACTTCATTTTTACATAATTTCTTCCATTCACAATCATTTTTTATTTTATTACATTATATACCTCAATTACCTTCATTCATATTTTATTATATCAATGTATAATATAAGTATACATGAATATATATATACATATATATGTATATACATATATATATGTATATATACATATATATATATATATATACATATCTATATTATAATTTCCAATGTACTTTTAAAAAATGGGAAATTGACAAGACAAAAATTTTTCTTACATTATTTCAATTTTTCAAAAATATGTATAATTATTATAAAAATCCTGAATATCTTTGATTATTTGCTTATTCTCTATTTTATTTTATTTTTTCATAATTTTTTTCATTCACAAACATTCTTTATTTTATTACATGATTTACCTCAATCACCTTCATTGAAATTCGATTATATTATTGTATGATATAAATATATATAGATATATACATACATATATATGTATATATATATATATGTATGTATATGTGTATATATATATATATATATATATATACACACATTTATATATATATATATATACATATGTGTAATAGAATTTTCATTTCACTTTTAAAAATGGGAAATTAAAAATAAAAAAAATTTTCTCACATTATTTCAATTTCTCAAAATTACGTATAATTATTATAAAAATCCTGAATATTTTTAATCATTCGCATATTTTTTATTTTATTTAATTTTTTATAATTTTTTCCATTCACAATCGTTCTTTATTTAAAAAAATTATTTACCTCAATTACCTTAATTTATATTTTATTATATTAATGTATAATACAAATATATATAAATATATATATACATGTATATGTACATATATGTATATATATATACGAACATATATATATATATTTATACATATGTATATTATAATTTTCAATTTACGTCTAAGAAATGAGAAATTGAAAAAAAAAAATTTTCCTTACGTTATTTCAATTTTTCAAAATTATGTATAATTATTAGAAAAATCCTGAATTTTTTTGTTTATTCGCATATTTTTTATTTTATTACATTATTTACCTCAATTACCTTCATTTATATTGGATTATATTAATGTATAATATAAATATATATAAATATATATATACATATGTATCCATATATATATGTATACATATATGGACATATATATATATATACATGTATAAATGAATATATATACGTAGATTATAATTTTCAATTCACTTTTAAAAAAAGGAAAATTGAAAAAAAAAAATTTTTTCCACAATATTTCAATTTTCTGAAATTATGTATAATTATCAGAAAAATCCTGAATATTCTTAATTATTCGCTTATTTTTCATTTTATTTTATTTTTTACAATGTTTTTCACTCATAATCGTTTTTTATTTTATTACATTATTTACCTCAATTACCTTCATTTATATTTTATTCAATTAATGTATAATATAAATGTGTATGAATATATATATATATACATATATATCCATATATATATATACATATATACACATATATATACATACATATATATACATATACATATATATATATATATATATATACATATGTATATTATAATTTTCAATTCACTTTTAAAAAATTGGAAATTGAAAAAAAAAAATTTTTCGTACATTATTTCAATTTTTCAAAATTATGTATAATTATTAGAAAAATCCTGAATATTTTTAATTATTCGCTTATCGTTTATTTTATTTCATTTTTTCATGATTTTTTCCATTCACAATCATTTTTTATTTTATTACATTATATACCTCAATTACCTTCATTTATATTCTATTATATTAATGTATAATATAAATATATATAAATATGTATATACATATATATCTATATATATACATACATATATGAATATATTTATGTATATTATAATTTTCAAATTACTTCTAAAAAATGGGAAATTGAAAAAAAAAAAATTTTTCTCACGTTATTCCGATTTTTCAGAATTATGTATAATCATTTTTTATTTTATTACATTATTTACCTCAATTACCTTCATTTAAATTTTATTATATTAATGTATAATATAAATATATATAGATATATATACATATATATGTATATATATATATATATATATATATATATATATGTATATATATATATATACACATATACATATATATATATATATGTATATTTATATACATACCGGGACAATCTCTTGAAACTATACATATAATGCGCATGCGCGAGTTTTATCGGCTGCTCGGGCAGGCTGGCCACTCCGAGTTTCAGCTGTCAAACTCTGTTTCTGGCGGCGGCGTAGTTCATACGAATTTTTGAGGTTAGAATCTCAAACGGTCGAGGTAGTGACTCGGAAAGTTGATGCTAATGCTCTTTGAAAATTGGCTTTATTCGACTAAAATGAGAAATCTATTTAAATGTTGGGTGCTTGGAAGAAACGCAGCAGGTAGGTGCGAACACTTCATTTAATCATTTTTATTATTTCGTACATTAGAAATAACAATGGAACTTTTATCTATCAACAGGTGATACGGCGAAAATAATTACATCTCTGATATTCACTGTTATCTGCCCATTCAATTTGTCAGACGTACAAAGATCATCGCCACTTTCAAGCAACTAAGCAACTCTCTCACTCTTTTGTGATTTCAGGGGGTAATATTGAATTGTATCACTTTCGAAAATGAGACTTTAAACCGAGCGTTCAAGAAATTTTAATATCTCACTATCTGTAACGGAACTGTGAATCTTTTTTTTCTTGAAAATAGTTCAACAAAATTTACGAATAGTTGATAGCCAATGTATTTTTTCCGATTAACAAATTATTGCTACTACTATTTAAAATTTCCGAATGATTATCAGAATTTATGTCGCAAATTTTCAATGATGTTCGATTAAATAAATGAAGAGGACCTAATACTCAAATTGAAAATTCAAGTAATACTAGATTTATTAAAATGATTTCTGTATTTCATGTTAGTGCGGTTCGAAACAAAGAAAATCTAATCGAAAGCGTAGAACTGAGGAACGTAAATCACATCCTGTGACACAAGTTGAAAATCAAGTTTCTCAAAATGCGCCTCAATGTCACAATTAGCTTCAAGGACAATCATGTTTTAGAGTAATGTCAGAACATTATTACGAGGATCTTGACTTATCGGATTCAAGATTGTGTCCCTTGTTCCATCAAAATAAATGAATATCTAATTTTCAACCAAGTTTATGAAGATTTTTTTCCAAATAATGTAATCCGATACAATATCTTGTTCTTAGTCCTCCGAACATCACCTTCTAACAAGGATATTTGGAAAGAGTCCCTTTGTTGCAGAAACCATTATAAAATTCTTGGTTTTCAATTCGTGCTACTGAATAACTCTGTGTTTCAGGTTCCATTTTCAATCTCAAAATGGGATTTTTTTTGCTCCAGATAATGCTAACATGAAATTCAGAAATAATTGCGGTACATGGAGATTCACAAGCTTTCAGTCTTAGCGTAGGACCCTATAAAGAGTGTAAAATTGAATTTGGTTTCAAGTTATCGTGCAACTAGCTAGCCAGATGACACCGTCAACTAAGATTAAATTTAAAGACATTTTCAACTGAACTTATTCAACAGTTCTAGATTTAGATTGATTCAGTTTGCCTAGCAAAATTCAACCCTACAATCTAATTGAGGACTTGAAAAACTATTTATCTGAATTCAATGCCAAAGAGAGCAAAAGTAAGCTTCAAAATAAGATACCAAATCAAATGGTATAAAGTTTGAAAAACAATGCTGGTCAATAATAATGCTTAAATTACAATGGTGCACAGAATGATTCCTCGGTAGAATGAATTGGCAGCAACGGTTAAGTAATAAACTTATCGCTATTGGCTCGATCAAAGTAAAATGATGGGATATTCAGCCATTATGATCTGTAGTATGTCCCGCTCTTCAATTTTGCCTCAACTGATGTTAAGAAGGTGGCGATGGTCTGATAAAATTCACTCCGGCAGCTGATGTCTGACGAAACAACTAGGTTCAATGGTTCTAATGATTGCACCGCTCGAGAAACCAGGATCCTTGCCACCTAAACGTTTTGACCATCAGGTAAGGCATAATTTTCCTCGTGTTAATTAAAGTTTAAACTTCGAGCCTGCTGAAAAAAAAAACGAATTTAATCATTGAATCCATGTTAAAATATTGTCATTGTCAAAGATCACGTAATTGGAAATTTACTTACATGCTTCGATGCCTGACAAATGTAGTCCCGCTTTGACAATGAATTATTTCGTACCTGAAAATATTAGAAGCTATTATTATCAAACAGGATCTTTTGGTATTTTTGAATACAACTAATTTCCAATAAAATTCACAAAACATAAAACGTTAATGAGACGCATTGCCACCAGACATCACCTGGCTTAATGCTCGAAAATTACAATCACAAATTACTGATCGTTAGATATCGTTTGACGTATTGCTTTTGTGAATACCATTTATTGAATTTGTATTGTGGAGTTTTTTCATAGTCCATATTTTTTCGAAATCAACAAAATTCTTCGATTAGCAAATTCACAATATGATCGCGAATATCACGGTATAATCGCGAGGTTACTGAAATTCGTTCACCTGAACCGCTGAATACGAGGTGAATAAACATCGCCGATCACATCGCGAAACTATTTCCTTGTTTTCCTACGTAATGATGAAGAGGGACATCGATTTCTAGAATTGAAACTCAGAGACAGATCACCACGTGGTATTTAACCAGATAGTTCGTATCCTAATTCTGTGCATACCGGCGACACTGGGAGGGCGCGAAAACCACGATTCTGGTGATACCAGAATTTGATTGGATGAGGGCAACGATCGCGACTGGTATCAGCCAATACAATCATCTTTCTCCAGAGTTTCGTAACTTTCCCACCCGCGAATATAAACAACCCCGCCCGCGTAAATTGACCACTTTGCAAAAAGATCGCGCAACTTCAACCACGTGTCTGGCAACTACCTCGATCTTTTTGTGAATTTTTTCATCGTGTTCATTAGATAAAAAAAATGCCTAATTACAAGTTTTCTGTGCAGGAAAAGGTGGAATTAGTGAAATTTCATTACCAGGGCCTGTCTTACCGGGAAAATCAGGCCCATTTCGCCGTCACACACCCGGATCGACCAACACCTTCGTTAGCGACCATCAGGAATCTGGTTCTAAAATTCGAACAATCCGGTAGTGTCGACGAGAGAACCAGGAAAATCTCTCAACCAAACCGTCAGCTGAGCTGGGATACTAAGCTGGACATCTGCTTGACCGTCGAAGAGGATCCATTCAAGCCTATCAGCCGCATCGCCCAGGACTTGGAAATATCTAACGCGTCGGTCAGAAGAGTATTGCGTGAAGCTAAGTACAGATCGTACAAGTTTCAAGTCCATCAAGAACTCTTGGCTGGTGATAACGATAGTCGTCTTCGCTTCAGCCAAGAGTTGATGGAACGTCTGAACGCAGACGAGGGCTTGTTGAGTCGCATTTGCTTCTCAGATGAAAGTACGGTGATACTTGTCGGGAAACCGAACAGGCAGAACACCAGAGCCTGGTGTCGAAACAACCCTCGTCTGTTCATTCAGGCGGGCACGCAGTACCCGTTGAAGCTCAACGTCTGGCTTGGCGCGATTGGCAAT